>NC_059106.1:70129535-70297035 GCF_020740685.1 Jaculus jaculus | reverse complement strand
GGTAATGCCCTCCCTCCCCCCACTTTCCCCTTTGAAACTCCATTCTCCCACATTTGGGATATTTTTAATATATTGTATTTATTTGTTTGTTTGCAAGCAGAGAGAGACAGAGAGAGGCAACGGGTGCATAGGGACCTCCAGCTGGTACAAATGAACTCCAGATGCATGTACCAATTTGTGCATCTGGCTTTATGTGAGTACTGGAGGATTAGACTGGAGTTGTTAGGTTTTGCATGGAAATGCCTTAACTGATGAATCAACTCTCCAGCCCAGGATTTTTATTTATTTATGTAAGAAGAGAGAGCGGAGAGAGAGAAAGAGAGAGAGTGTGGCCTACCAGGGCCTCTTGCCACTGCAAACTAACTCCCGATACATGCACCACTTTGTGCATCGGGCTTTGGGCTTTATGTGAGTACTGAGAAATTGATCTCAGGCTGTCAGACTTTGCAAGTAAGCGCCTTTAAACCCTGAGCCATCTCTCCAGCCAACACAGTCAGGATTGGTAATGCTAGCCATTCCAGTGGGACCGGTGGGTATGTAGTGGTTTCCCACTGTGGCTTTCATTTGCATATTCCTAGTGACTAATGATGTCATGCACCAAGTCACACACTTATGCCAACATCTTTATACCTTCTGTGGTGAGATGTGTTCAGATCTCATCTGTGCATCTCACCAACCAGAAAACTTTGAGCAAGCAACTCGACCTCTCAGCCCCAGAGTCTGTAAAGCAGGACCGTGACAATGTCTCTTCCTGCACCTGTCAGAGTCTCCAATCCCATGCCCAGTTTATCTTCCCCACTGTTACCCATAGAGCCTTCGCCAGCTAGAAACTTTCTGCTGGCTCCTTAACTCCCTCACTTATGAAGTCACCTGTCCTCATTCAGACACACACACACCCTTCCATGACTCAACTCCTCTGCCAGCTAGAAGAGAGGGGCATCAGGAGTGGAGATTTATCGATCTAGGTACCTAGGGACTGTTTTTTTTGTTGTTTTTTTGTTTGTTTGTTTTTTAATTTTTATTTATTTATTTGAGAGCAACAGACACAGAGAGAAAGACAGATAGAGGGAGAGAGAGAGAATGGGCGCGCCAGGGCTTCCAGCCTCTGCAAACGAACTCCAGACGCATGCGCCCCCTTGTGCATCTGGCTAACGTGGGACCTGGGGAACCGAGCCTCGAACCAGGGTCCTTAGGCTTCACAGGCAAGCACTTAACCGCTAAGCCATCTCTCCAGCCCTAGGGACTGTTTTTTGACACTCTGCCTCTTGGGCCCTTTAAATAACTCTCAAAAGACACTTCATATATGAAGATGTTTCTTTCTTTCTGCTAGGAATTCCACCCCATCTCCCAGGCAAGGGCTAGCTATGCAAGGCAACTGAGAATCCCTGGGAGAATCAGCCCCCCTCTGGGCCTCACACCCCTGCCCTCAGGGGAGAAACAAATGATGTCAGCATCCCCTAGCCCCATCAGCTTCCAGACCCCACCTCTCCCCCTCCTCCAGTCCATCTGGTCCTAGTACCATTGATACATAGCTCTAGTCATAGACGCTGTGCACATTCCCACAAGGAAGAGAACAAGCCAGACTCAGACAGACCTGGGCAGCTGGCCAGGATGACAGCGATAGCAATGGTACCCAGTGGGACAGGATGGCAAACTGAAGTCCCACCCAGCTTGGGTCTGTGGCCTACAGCCAGATACATCATGGGACTTGGATACAGTGGTTCCCTCACCTGTTTAGATCAGTTAAATATGATACTTCTCAACTGTAGTCTCAGAGGGTCAACAAGGGTTAGAACAGCCCTCCTCTTGGGGCTGAAGAGATGCTCAGTGGTCAAAAGCACTTGATTGCAAAGCCTGATGGCCTGGGTTCAACTCTTTAGTACCTTATAAAGCCAGTTGCATAAAGTGGTAGATGCACCTGGAGTTCATTTGCAATGGCATGAGGTCCTGGTGTGCCCATTCTCTCTCTTTCTCCTCTCTTACTCCTTATCTCTCAAATAAATAAATAAAAATAAACAGAACAGCCCTCCTCTGGAAACTCCAGGGGTGGCCCAGTGATCTCCCCCAATAAACCCTCCGGGAGGCTCTGGTTGTCAGCTCAGTGTGGCCTCGCACAGGAGAGTAACAGGCCAAGTGGCTTAAAGAACCCTGTTGATCTTTTTCAAGAACAAAGACAGAAGGCCCCTGGCTCTAAACACAGATTTGAGAGGCAGAGGAGAGTGGGTTTACATGCCACCTCTGCCACTTCCTAGTCGTGGGGCCTTAAGTAAGCACTAGACTCAACATTTCTGAGTCACTCTTTCCTCCTCCGTATAAACTAAAACAAGGCCAGCTTTGTTGAGTTGCTCCGAGGATCGGAAGCAATGATGCACATGAAGAACCATGAGCAGTTGAAGGGCTGGGGAGATGGCTCAGTGGATAAAGTGCCTGCCGTGCCAGCGTGAGACCCTGAGTTCTGATCCCCAGCTCCATGTAAAATTGCAGGTGCAGCGGAATGTGCCTGTAATGCCAGCATGAGGCGGCAGAGACAAAAGGACCCCTGGCACTTGCTGGCTAGCTTGTCTAGGCAAATCGGTAAGTCCCAGGTTCAGTGAGAGATCCTATCTCAAAAATAAGGTGGAAGAGAGATTAAAAACAAACAAACAAAAGATGATCAACATCAACCTCTGGCCTACACACACACACACACACACACACACACACACACACACGTTCCCATGCTTGCACACACACACACACCACCACACATATTCACACATCCTGTCATCTGTGGGGAAATGGTCCCACTAACTTTTCAAGCCTGAGAAACACTTTGAGGAAGCCACCTCACAGGGCAAAGGGCTTCCCTGAGACATACAAGATACACCCCTAAGTAGCACTTAAGGTACAAGAACGGCCCACAGTGAGCAGGACGGTCCAGCTTCCTGGAAAGCAACACCCTGGCATCTTCTGGACCTTTCCTTTCTCTATGACCACAAAAGTCACCTTGGCCCCATCCCAGCCAAGTGTGGGACACACAGACTCCTACTCACGCTTCCCTTGGTCCGGGGGGCGGGGAGCGAGGGCATGGGGCCTTCTGCTATGCTGCTCAGCTCTTGCTGCAGCCCAGCTCTCATCCCACTTCCCAGCCCCCCTCTCACCTTCCTGCCCCGGTTCCTTCCCTGCCCCTTCCGCCTTCTTCAGAGTCCCGGCTCTCCAGGCCCCTGCCCCAGGACATCCCCACCTGAGCCTGACCAAGAGAAGGAGTTCCACATTATAACGCACCCATGGAAACACTTAAGAGATTCCCTACCTCAGGCATCCAGCTGCCCTAACTCAGGGAAGTCTCTCATAGAACTGCCCTGTTCTCACTCTTGGGCGTCCCACCCTGCCACAGGTTCAAGAGTCCTTAATTTCCTTACCGCAAGTTCTCTTTAATCTCCTCTTTTCTCAGTCTTACAGATCTCAAAAAAAATAAAAAAATAAAAAATAAAAAAAATCCTCCCTCCTGAGCTGAACTTCAGTGGGTCGTGCTGGAATTCCTGCTAGCTTGTTCTGAACAGCAATTTAATTTACAGCCTCCTCCTTCCAGAATATTTCAGGTGGGAGTAGGGAGTGAGCTTTCCCTTGAAAAAAATTATTTAAAGCCTGTTTATAGTGTTTTCTTAAACAAAAGAGCAGCTGGCCTTCTGTCAGGCACCCACCCCCCCCCAGACCTCCACCTGGAGTTTAAAACTGGCTGTAGGCACTTTTGTTTTTAAACAGTAATTTTTTCCCTTGCTATTACACATTTACAATGCTCACAAACCCCTGGAAATTCCTCAAATTTTTATTAAAAATTCCAGATGGCGCAGCAGATATTTCAGACACTATAGCGTCTGTTAACAACAGGAAATTAATAACCAAACTGACTTGGAGTCAACATCATCTGGACTAGTGACAATACCAGAAAAGAAAGCAAAGAAATGCAGTGTCTGAATCACGCTCTGCAAAATGGGTGGGGGACTGAGTTCATATCCCAAGATTTTAATCCAGTGAGAGCCAAAGTCACCTATGCCTCAGTTTCCTCATGCTGTTCAACATAGAAACAATGACAGTACAAGTCTGCTATAATGCCATATATGTACTCTTAAAAATTGCTATACTGTGAATAAGCAGGGGACCCTGAAGACTGTGAAATCAACCATCCAGACAAGAAGAAAATGCTTGTGCGAAAGTGGCATGCAGCCTCTGCAGGTAACCAGCTGTTCTCTGATTGATCATGAAGCCTGCCTAGTGGAACAGGACTCATATCGAGTACTGGAAACTAAGTCAGAATCCCATGGTCAGGAAACTCAGACTTCAGAGAGAAGTCCCCACTGCTCTCTGGAGAAGAAGAGTGGACTCTCAAATAACTTTGCATATCCCCTTTAACCCAAGCTCACTCTTGGTTGGAGAATCTGATTTATTTTATAAATGGTAGAGAAAACAGAGGAGAGCCAAGATCCATCAACAAAACAGGAAGATAGCCGACTGCCCACCACAAGACACGCCACCTCTATAACATCTGCTGGCTCAAGAGAAATTGCAGAGGAAATAGCAACATCAACACTGCTCTTACTGCTAGCCTGACAACCAGCTCCAGTGAGATGGTGACAGATATGGTGATCAATCAAAAGCAGAAATACAGAGGCTACAGATAAGTCAACCCTAAATCAGACTAATAACAGGCCTGCCATGACTCAGGGAACACACTGTGGAAGAGGGGGGAGGAAAGATTGTTAGAGCCACAGAGTGGGTAGGAATACCCTGAGGCATGGTCCCCCAGCTATCCCACAGGGACAGACTGAGCCTTCATGACCCCACAGTGAATACCATAAGCCCACTGAGGAGGGGCCCCAGGGTAACAGAAGCAAGGGTGAGGGGATAAAAGATCAAAAAGTAAACAAAATGAAGCCAGGCATGGTGGCTCACACCTTTAATCCCAGCACTCGGGAGGCAGAGGTAGGAGGACTGCCATGAGTACAAGGCCACCCTGAGACTCCATAGTGAATTCCAGGTCATCCTAGGCTAGAGTGAGACCCTACCTCAAAAACCAAAAAAAAAAAATAAATAAATAAATAAATAATAAATAAATAAATAAACAAAAGGAAAGAATTAAATATTTTGTAAATCTCAAAACAAAATCACTATGCTAGGAATGAACAAAGTGTGTTTTCTACTACATGCAATGGAATATTGTTCAGCCTGAAAAAAAGAAGAATAAGAGGAAGAAGAAGGAGAAGAAGAGGAAGAAGAAGTCTTATTGCTGTTCATTGATTCGGAGCCTCGAGACCCCTGCTCTGGCACGCCCCCCACCACCTGTCTCAGCCTGGTACCCCCACATGGGCTTCACCTCATGGTGGGAGCTCTCTGTACTTCCCCCTCTTTCCTTCTCTGAATCCAATAAAGTCTCTCTAAACCTTAGAAAAACAAACAGAAACTATTCTGGCCTGTGCTATAATATGAATGTAGCTCGGGGACATACGTTAAACTGAAATTAGCCAAATGTAAAAGGGCAAATACCACATGTTCCACAGAGTACAATGCTGGTCACCAAGAGCGGCAGGGTGGACATGGAGTTGCTTAGAGAGTACAGAGTTTTGCAGCTGGGGAGATGGAGTGGTTAAATAGCTTGCTTACAAAGCCCACTAGCCCAGGCTTGATTCCCCAGGACCCACATAAGGGCAAATGCACAAAGTGGTGCATGTATCTGGAGTCTGTGCAAGAGGCCCTGCCGCACCCATGTTCCCTTGCTCACTCTCACTCTCTCTCACTCTCCTTTCTCTCTCCCTCCCTCCTTGCGAATAAATAATTATTTTAAAGGAAAAAAGAGCACTAGCTGGGTGTGGTGGCGCACTCCTTTCATCCCAGTACTCAGGAAGCAGAGGTAGGATCGCCGTGAGTTCGAGGCCACCCTGAAAGTACATAGTGAATTCCAGGTCAGCCTGGGCTAGAATGAGACCCTACCTCAAAACAACAACAACAACAAAAAAGAACACCAAGTTTTAGGCTCAATGAGATGACAGTTGTAATCCCAGAAGGTGGAGACAAGCAGATCCCTGGGACTGCCAGCCCGTCTAGTCTAATTAAGCAAGTTCCAGGGACATACCTTGTCTCAAAAAGAGTAGATGATGCCTTTAAAACAAAAGGCTGTCCTTGGGCTGGTGAAATGGCTTAGCGGTTAAGGCATTTGCCTGTGAAGCCTAAAGATCCCGGTTCAATTCCCCAGGGCCCACATAAGCCAGCTGCACAAGGGGCACATGCATCTGGAGGTTGTTTGCAGTGGCTAGAGGCCCTGGTACACCCATTCTCTCTCAAATAAATAAATAAAATATTTTTTTTAAAAGGCTGGCCTCCCCCCCCACACACACACACACAAAATGCACAGGCACGTGTACCCGGACACACACAGCCCTGCACCCATGAACACGCACACCCAAGAAGCACTCCTGTACAACCACAACTCGAGGAAACAACGTGCTCGGAGCACGTCACTCAGAAACTTCATCAACGACACTTTCATTTTTATGAGAGACAGAGAGAGAATGGGTGCACCAGGGCCTCTAGCCACTGCAACTGAACTAACTCCAGACATGTGTGCCACCTTATGCACATGTGTGACCTTGTGCGTCTGGCTTATGTGGGTGCTGGAGCCTTAGGCTTTGCAAGCAAGCACCTTAACCACTGAGCCATCTCTCCAGCCCTCACCTAATATGTGTATGTATGTATGTGTGTATATATATATGTATATGTATGTATGTATATATATATACACATACATATACACACATATACACACATATACATACATACATACATATATATATATCTCATAAAACATGTAATACATAACATATAAAATACATATAACATCAGGCTTTAGCAGATGCAAAACTGACATGATGTTCAGAGTACCCTAACCCATCAATAACATTCAAACAAGTTCACATTTTGAAAATAAATACTAGTCATGTCTTCCAGATGGAATTACTACAAAGGTTGTGTGGAAAAATGCATATGAAGTTTTCAAAATGCTTGACATATAGTCACTACTCACTTGTAGGCACAGTGACAGAGGTGATCAGGTACCACAGTTGTTGGTAAGGCTACTCCTCCCCAGGGAGGGGCCAACAGTGGGCCAAGGGATGCTCAGTGCCCATTTTTTTTTTAATTTTTTATTTATTTATTTGAGAGCAACAGACACAGAGAGAAAGACAGATAGAGGGAGAGAGAGAGAATGGGCGCGCCAGGGCCTCCAGCCACTGCAAACGAACTCCAGACGCGTGCGCCCCCTTGTGCATCTGGCTAACGTGGGACCTGGGGAACCGAGCCTCAAACTGGGGTCCTTAGGCTTCACAGGCAAGCGCTTAACCGCTAAGCCATCTCTCCAGCCCAGTGCCCATTTTTTACAGATGGCAGAACTAAGACCCAAAGAATCTGAGAAATCTCTCAAAATTTAAACATACACACACACATGATACAGAAAAATTGCATTGTGTCCCCTGGGTGCCTGGTGGGTAATCACCTGGCCCACAGCTATCAGAAAAAGGCTTCAGGGAATCTAAGCCCTTTTTAAAAGGCAAAGGAAATGGGTAAAACTTTTAGCTCTGTCTGAAAAACAGCAAGACTAATTTTTCTGGTGGCTCCTATCGACTTGGAAAGAGCAGACCTGCCCATCAAATGGCATTTTGCCAGCTGATCAATTTGGTGTCATTCTCATTGAATTAAATCAAATTGAAATGTAATTCCTTTCCAGGAACAAATCCCCCTGCAGGGATTCACTGTAGCAGAAGCATTTGACCTTGTGCTGTGTCTACAGGGCTTTCCAGAAAGCCGAGGACATGAGAGAGGGCTCAGGGCTCATGCCCTTCTAGGCACAACCCACACCACTGACTTCAAGGCAGGAATGCCACCCACCGCTGGGCCAACAGCAGTACATGGATAGCTTCCACGGGCACCCGCAGGGCTCGTGGTCAAGTATCAGAGTGTGCGCTCACATCTCAGAAACTGAGCCGGCGTAACGGAACAAGGACAACCGCGGAGCCCCTAGCACGTAGGCAGGCTTTGTAGGAGTCAGATAAAGACTTCCCACCCAGCTGGCACAATTATAAAACAGTGCTCCCCCCAACGGGAGCGGGTATTCCTTCCTGCAGGATACAGCAGTTCCATGCCAGGGCATAAAGATTGCTGAGTAGAAAACAGGCCTGCCCCATTCAACCTCCCCACCCACTGACCACAGCGCTGTGAACAACTCCCGCAAGGACAGTACAGCGGCCTCACTCAGCTCTGCGAGGTCCCCAGAGCGTCTGTTAGACCCAAAACTCTACGGGGTTTTGCCTGCACTGACAGCAATTGTCTCCCTCGAGGCAAAAACTAAATAAATAATAAATAAACCAACTTCTTGCCTGGAACCTTCCATTGACTTAGGTCTCCTTCCTGCCCCATAGCCCAGCCACCCCCACCTTCCCAACCAGATGACCTGGCAGCACACCTTCGCCCCACAGAGCAGGTGAGTGAACCCATCACTGAGCTCAGCTCCTCGTCTGCAAGGCCATGAAAACAGTACCTGTCAGCACACACGGGCAGGACGGCTGAGCTGGCGGGCAAGGCTGCCCACAGAGGGTTAGGTCAGTGAGACCCGTGTGCAAGGATGAGCTACGCCATCTGTCAGGACAAACCAAAGTGCTGGTCGGAAGATGTGATCCAAGAGTCCGGGAAGACCCCAAGCTCCAATCGTGGTGGCCCAGATCTGGTCACAGGGAGGCAAGGCTGGAGGGGAGGGGAAGGGAATTGAGTAAGCAGAAAACTAATTAACTAAGTCAGTTGGCACAAAATGACGAGAACAGAGAAAGCATGCCTAGCCTGGAGTGAGGACAAGCAGAGCTCAAGGAGCCAGGCTTGGCCGGATTTATCCTGTGATAAATTCACAAACTCCCTGCCAGGCTCAGAGGCCTCTTAACAGCCAACCACTCGGCCTCTTCTTAGACATGTTGAACCTCTCATCAACCTTTTCCAAGCTGCAACAATCCTTGGTCCCAGGGTTGTTATGAGGATTAAATAGGAAAGCGCCTGGCACATAGCAGGCCGGGAATGAACTGACATTCCCCTTGCCCTCCCGCACTTTCCTTCTGCAGTAACCACCAACATCAAGTCTCTCCGGCCCCAAATGCATCACCTCCCAGACTTTCTGGATGCCCTAGCTTCTTCCCTTCCTTGGTTCAACTACCCTCTCCCCATTGACACATCCGCCATGGGCCTGCATGCTCCATGCACCCTTGCTTTATTGTCAGGGCACTGGGCTCTGTGCCAAACCCAGCAGAGAAGGCCACATCAGTACACGAGTCAACGAAATATCAACTGGTGCCCAGAGCGAGGAAGGGACAAACATGAAAGCAAGGGTGGAAGATGTTATTAGTGGGTCTCCCTACTCCCCCACCCGGTCCTCCTCCCAAGATGGACACTTTTCCCCCAGGTGCCATCAGGATCAGATGCTGACAGTTCTTATCTGAGTCACCCCAGGAATTGCCATGAGGCACCCAGCAAAAGTCAGGCCCCATCCCTGAAGGCATCTCCTCCCAAATGATTGGTCCATGCTGTATTTTTTGTTTTGCTTTGCTTTGCTTTGCTTTTTGAGGTAGGGTCTCACTCTGGCTCAGGCTGACCTGAAATTCACTATGTAGTCTCAGGATGGCCTTGAACTCATGGCAGTCCTCATACCTCTGCCTCTCAAGAGCTGGGATTCAAGGCATGAGCCACCCCATCTGGTTTCCATGCTGCCTTTATTGTTTGTTTGTGAGAGAGTGGGAGAGAGACACACACACACACAGAGAGAGAGAGAGAGAGAGAGAGAGAGAGAGAGAGAGAGAGAGAGAATGGGCATGCCAGGGTCTCCAGCTACTGCAAACTAATTCCAGACACATGTGCCACCTTGTGCATCTGGCTTATGGGAGTCCTGGGTAATTGAACCAAGGTCTTTTGGCTTTGCAGGCAAATGCCTTCACTGCTAAGCTATCTCTCCAGCCCTTCCATGCTGTCTTAACTTGATTACATTTCTCATTGCTGTGACAAAAGCTACCTAAAGCCATCAGCCAATTTTGGCTCACAGTTTGAAGGGACACAGCTCACCCTGGCAGGAAAGCATGACAACAGGACTGGGAAGCAAGTGGAAATCGCATCAGGTCCATAGTCAGGAGGCAGAGAGAGAAATGAATGCTGGTGCTCAGCTTGCTTTCTCCTTTTTATCAGCTGCGGACCCCTGCCCATGGGATGGGGCTGCCCACACTCAGGGTGGGTCTTCTTAGCTCAATGAAACACAATGAAGTGTGTTTCTATGGTGATTCAGAACCCCCTCAAGTTGATGATGAAGATAAACCATCACACTATACTGTTGGACCATCCCAGCCTCCTAGCTCCTCATGGGGCTGACTTTGTTCTTTGGTATAATATTATTAAAGTTCCACGACTTTGCCTGCCCACTCTCCACAGCTCATCCTCTCAGGGGCTGTACCCCTAAATGCTCCCCCCAATGCACTTCCTGCACTCAGTGTTCTGTCCTAAGATCTACCACCCAAGAAACAACCTAAAATAACATATTCAAGGTCCATCAGTCACTTTCTCTTGACTGGGACAAAAATACTCAACTGGAAGCAAGGTAGGGAAGGAAAGGATTCACTTTGGCTGACAGTTTTGAGGATTTTTCATCATGGCTGGGAAAGCGTGGCAGGAGCAGGCAGCTAGCCCACATCATCACATTAACATGAAGGAAGCGGTGAGAGCAAGAGCAGCAAGCAGGGCTGCGCTGGAAAGCCTCAAGACCCTCTCCCAGTGACACACCTCCAGCAGCAAGGCTTTACCTGCTAAGGGCTCCGTAACCTTCCTGAACAGCACCCCTGTGGTGGTTTACGTGTAAAATATGCTCCTTAGCCTCCTGTGTTTGTGATTAAGCCTCATGCTTAATTCCCAGCTGAAGAAGTCTTTGGTAGTGTCCTTCCTCTGTGCTAAAAAGAAGACATGACTCCTGGCTAGCTGCTCCTGCCATGTTTTCCTTGCTGCGATAAAAACTCCCTTCAAAACTGAAATCTGGAAATAAACCCTGTTCTTCCATAAACTGCCTCTGGTCGGGTGTTTTGTCCCAGCAACGAGAACGTGACTGCAGCAGCCACCAGCTGGGGATTAAGTATTTAAACACACATGTCTCTAGGGGGACACATTTTATACCAAACCATCACACAAGGAGAAAAGCTCCAGTGTGGGGTCTGGGAGAGGCAGTATGGGGGGGGGGGGTCACTTTCTAACAACAACAAAAAAAAAAAACAAAAAAACATGGCACCCTTGAGCCAAAATCTGAGGAGTAATGATCTATCTAGATTAAGAAAGGGGAGGCAGAATGTTCTAGGCAGATGGCTCCCAATGAAAGAGGCCCCAGGACAAGAAAGAAAGGGAAGTCCCACAGGTGAAATGCCGAGACTGAGAGGTAGCAGGGGAGGGAGGGAGGGTGGCCAGGAAGGAAAGGTGGGCACAGGCTAGGCCAGGCACTGTCACAGGCTCTGACTTAAGCTCGTAGGCAGTTAAGTCACACTCTAACCAAAAAGACAACAATTTTAGCCAGGCATGGTGGTGCATGCCTTTAATCCCAACACTCAGGAGGCAGAGGTAGGAGCATCACTGTGAGTTCAAGGCCACCCTGGGACTACATAGTGAATTCCAGGTCAGCCTGGGCTACAGTGAGATCCAACCTCAGAAAAAAAAAAAAAAAAGATAACATTTTTGTCGTGGTTGTATGAGGTTCTCCAGCTTCCACCACAAAAATACCACAGACTGGTGGCTTACCTAGAGGATGCCTGACTCTCCTGTGGTTCTGGAGACTAGAAGTTCAAGGTGGAGGTGCCAATGGAGTTGGATTCTTCCAAGGCCTCTCTCAGCTCTTGCTGGCTCTTTACAGTATGGTCCCTCTGTGCATGAATATCCTGGGTGACATTCTTTGTTTCCAAATTTCCTCTTATAAGACATCAATCAGATTGGATTATGTCCTACTCTAATAGCAAACCCCCCCCTTTTTTTTTTTTTGGTTTTTCAAGGTAGGGTTTCACTCTAGCCCAGGCTGACCTGGAATTCACTATGGAGTCTCAGGGTGGCCTTGAACTCATGGCGATCCCCCTACCTCTGCATCCCAAGTGCTGGGATTAAAGGCATATGCCACCACACCCAGCCTAATAGCCCCATTATAACTTTTGCTTTATTAAAGACCTTAGGGCTCCGTATATGGCTCAGTGGTAGAGCACTTACCCAGTACTCAATCCCCAACACAAAAGAAGAGAGGAAGGGATAGAGCAAGGGAAGGAAGGAAACTCAAGATCATATCCCCATAAAATCAAATTCTGAGTACTGTGTACTAAGTATTAAGACCTGAACTCATGAATTTTGGAGGTACACAACTCCTGTAACAGTGATATTATCTGTAAGCAAAATTGTTAAAATGTCAAAAATTGGGCTGGAGAGATGGCTTAGCGGTTAAGCGCTTGCCTGTGAAGCCTAAGGACCCCGCTTCGAGGCTCGGTTCCCCAGGTCCCACGTTAGCCAGATGCACAAGGGGGGGCACGCATCTGGAGTTCGTTTGCAGTGACTGGAAGCCCTGGCGCGCCCATTCTCTCTCTCTCCCTCTATCTGTCTTTCTCCCTGTGTCTGTCACTCTCAAATAAATAAATAAATAAAAAATGAACAAAAAAAAAGAAATTAAAAGAAAAGCCCCTATACAAAAAAAAAAAGTCAAAAATTTAAACCCAATGAATTGCACATGTGCATAAAAACCTTTGCTGAGGGGCTGGAGAAATGGTTTAGTGGTAAAGGCACTTGCCTGCAAAGCCAAAGGACTACAGTTCGAGGCTTGATACCCCAGGACCCGCATAAGCCAGATTCACAAGGTGAAACATGCATCTGTTCATTTGCAGTGGCTGGGGACCCTGGTGCGCCCATTCTCTTGCTATCTATCTGCTTCTTTCTCTCTGTCTTTCACTCTCAAATAAATAAATAAAAATTTAAAAAAAAAAAAACCTTTGTTGAAAATTAAAAACAACATTATAATTGGATCAGCCCTAGGGAAAACAAAATCCGAGATTAGTTGTGTGAGGAAGTCATGTCTGCCCCCTCCTCTCCCCACCCTACACTACCCTTCAAACTGTCCCAGCACTGTCATCTTTATTCACAGTCTATCCTCCTCTGCTCCTCTGCATCACAGTGCAGCTGGTCTACCCCGTGACAGGTTCACGGGCTCCATCTTCCTGGGCAGGGCTCTCTAATGTGCCACAATCCTCCTGGCCACTCCCAAGCTCACACACTTCTCTTCTGCTCCTACCCAGACCATTTCTTCCCTTCCTTTCTGGGAGAGGGAGACACTGGATTCCTCTCCCCCTTCCTGATCCCATTCCACAGGGGAGGGAGGGATCACAGCGGCTGCCAGCTCCTTTCCTTGGCCCCTCCTCGTTTTCCAAAGCTACTTAAAAATGTAGAAGAAAGAAAACAAGGTTGGCTCCCATCTACCTGAGGCTCTGTTACTTCATCTTGGACAAGGTCATCACTTCAAGATGGTGACTTATCCAGACAGACCTCTTGCCATGGCCAGCAGAGATGGCCCTGTGCAGTGTGATACCCCGCCCCTCACTCTGGACCATGATGCTCTTGCCACTTTGCCTTTTGCTGCCGCCCAGGACACACCAAACCCAACCTCATCCCAGGCCCTTTGCGCATGCTCTTCCCTCCACCAGGTCCCGGCACAGCTCATCCCTTCAATGGGTACTTCTCTTTCCTCAGTCTGCCACGATTACCCCATCCAACCCAGCACCTCCCTCGTGTTTCTTAATCTCTTCGTACCACTTAACAGTCCCTGAACTTCTATTATTGCTCTGCTTACTCACTCCCTGTCTCCCTTACAAAACGCAATCTCTAAGAGACTAGGGACCATGTCTGTCGTCCTAAATTGTCACAATAAAATAATACCTGGCACACAGCTAGACTTTATCAGATTTGCTCAATGAATTAAAAAACAAACAAACAAAAGAAAAAAACACTAAGCCGGGCGTGGTGGCACACGCCTTTAATCCCAGCACTTGGGAGGCAGAGGTAGGAGGATCGCTGAGTTTGAGGCCTCTCTGAAACTACATAGTGAATTCCAGGTCAGCCTGAACTAGATTAAAACTCTACCTTGAAAAACCAAAAAAAAAAAAAAAAAAAAAAAAAACCACTAAGATGATTCTCTAGGGCCATTTCTATGTGATAATATCATCTCCACTCCCCTAGATATGTATGAAATGTAAATTTCAACGAACTCACAGTGTAAATAAAAGGGGCTGAGGAGATGGTTTGGCAGATGTGATCACTTGCTTCAAGCTTGAGGGCCTGAGACTAACAAAGTGCAAAATCCCCAGGACGCACATAAACAGCTGGGTGTGGTCACACTCGTCTGTGAGCCCAGTCCTATGAAGAGCAAGGGACAGAGAATTGCTGGGGTACGAAATGACAGCTCTATGCTCAGAGAGAGACCCCATCTTAAGGAAATACACATGCAAGCAATGGAAGATGGACCCATGACATTCTCCTCTGGCTGCCACACGCCTGTAAGCACATGTGTACGTTCAACACACACACACATACATACATACACACACACACACACACACACACACACACACCATGGCTCCAAACACGCTGCACATGCAAACAAGTATGAATAAGGGCTGGATATGCCATCATACAGAACACTGGGGAGGTAGAATCTGGAGAATCAGGAATTGAAGGGCATCCTTGCTTACATACTGAGTCTGAGGCCACCTCAGCCCACATGAGATCCAATTTAAAAAATGTAAATAACATTCTATGTCAAAAGTGAAAAACAAGGGCTGGAGAGATGGCTTAGTGGTTAAGCGCTTGCCTGTGAAGCCTAAGGACCCCATTTCGAGGCTCGGTTCCCCAGGTCCCACGTTAGCCAGATGCACAAGGGGGCGCACGCGTCTGGAGTTCGTTTGCAGAGGCTGGAAGCCCTAGCGCACCCATTCTCTCTCTCTCCCTCTATCTGTCTTTCTCTCTGTGTCTGTCGCTCTCAAATAAATAAATAAATAAATAAAAATTAAAAAAAACAAAAAAACAAATGCCTTTAAAAAAAAAAAGTGAAAAACAAATGGCCAGGCATGGTAGCACACACCTTTAACCCCAGCATGAGGAAGCCAAAGTAGGAGGATCACCGTGAGTTTGAAGCCAGCCAGAGACTTACATAGTGAATTCCAGGTCAGCCTGGGCTAGAGTGAGACTCTACCTCGAAAAACCAAAAATAAAAATTTAAATTAAAAAGTGAAGAGTGAAAATTAACATTGTATGGACTATGAAGCAATTATTCTGGTACATTCTTATGTCTGAGTTTTGTGCAAAGGAAGCCGCCGGCCATCTGCTAACATGGCCCCTTCATCAGCCACAGGGATTGACTGGGGCATAGGCATCTGCTTGATCTGGGCCAATCAAGTTCTTTCCTTGGATATTTCAACTGTTGCCAGGAAGACAGCAGCATCTCCCCTGCCCGAGAGACCAAACAAGGCAGCTCATGGCCCCTTCCTACATGCCTTGAAAAAGTGACTCGAATGTCCTGTCAACACCGCCCTGCCAGTAATCTGGGCACCTGAGACAGGAATCATGCCTTTGTCTCAGCTGGTGAGCATTGTGGCGCTGTTGCTCACAACCAAAAGAATTCCATTGTTGTGAAAAATGAATCGATGCGTGCCAGCTGCCTGGCCCAGGGCCCAGCTTGGAGCAGATGCATAGCTGTTCGTTTCCTTCATACCAATCCAGAAGTTTCGTGTGCGTGAGTGCGTGCGTGCGTGTGTGTGTGTGTGCGTGTGTGTGCAGTCATGTGGGGAGCTCAGAGGACAAATTCAGGAGTCAGTCCTTACCTTCCACCTCCTCGCAGGTGGTGTTTCCGCTGTTCCCCATGGCACACACCACGCCAGCTGGCCTCCAAGCTTCTAGGGAGTCTCCTGCCTCTGCCTGCCATCTAGACACAGGAGATTACAGACGTGATCGACTGTTTCCACCTTTAACTGGGTCCTGGGGATTCAAACTTGGGTCCTCACACTCGCATAGCAAATACTTTACCTGCACTGAGCCGTCTCATCAACCCAAGTTTCACCCTCTTTGCCTCCTTCCTTCCATCCCAGAGGAGAATGCCCCTCTGCCTATCTAAGGCCACCTCCATCCCATTTCCCTTCTGCTGGGTATTTTGTTTCTTTGTTCTCAGGCTGGGAAGACAGGCTGTGGCACCTACAGGCCAGGGCTGTGCGAGGCTCACGGCCCACCCCTCCATGCGGGACACAGCAGAGTCAGAGCTGAGTAGAATGAAGCCTCTGGTGCCTTATAAACTGAAGAGGGCTCCATAAAGTGTGTAAAAAGGGAAGGGCAGTCTGCATGGAAGGGATTGGAGTATGGTTTTATTAGCCACATAGATAACCCTCATCATGAAAGGAGCCTTTCCGAATGATGGATGGCTCTGAGGCCCCCAAGGGACGTGGGTATTTCTCAAGGCCGCCAGTCAAACAAGTTAACCGCATAACATTTCTCTCCATAGCAACGGGCCTGGCCGCCTCTGTCTGGCCCCAGCGCTGTGCTCCGCAAGTCCCTCAGCTCATGTGGCTGCCGCCTTCTGCAGTCCACCACGGCACAAGGCTCTCAGTCACTGCCCCCAACCTGGAGAAAGGACAGACTCCAGGAAGGGACATGTGGCAGGAACCCAGAGTCCAGCCAGGGGCCGGCTCAAAGGCCTCTGGCTCTGAGCTCCTGGGCTATCCTGCTTAGCACATCCTGGCTTCTCTTGTCCCCCAGACGAGACTGAAATAGGACTGAAAAGGGGTGCGGCAAGATGCAGGAGGATCCTGGACAACAGGTTCTGACCCAGAGGCCAGGCAGCGCATCCCCACTGCAGAGATCAGAGAACCGTAAAGGTCAGCGAGGAGAACAGATCGATAAGAAGAGGGGTCTCACCCAATTCACCTGACCCCACCACAGTTGGCTCCTCACATCTTTGCTGAGCGGAGCCAAAAGGAAGCAGAGTTCGGGGAGCGCATCCTGCAGAGAGATGTTGTGTCAGCAGGAGGCTCCCCAGAGGCCAGCTCACCTTCCTCAGGATGGCCATCAGTCTTAGGGTGCATGCAGGCAGGCTGTTGTGCTTTGAATGTGAAATGCACACACACACACACACACACACACACACACACACACACACACAGGCTAATGTACTTGAACGATTGGTCCCCACCTGGTAGCGCTGTTTTGGAAGGGGGTGTGACTTTCAGAAGTGAAGCTGCTCTTTGGGGGAGTGAGCCTTGGGGTTTCTTAGCCCAGCCCTGCTTCCTGTCTGCTCTCTGCTTCTCATCTGAAGATGTTTACGTGAGCAGCTGCCTTACATACACTCCAGTTGCCGTGACGGACTGTGTTCCTTTGAACTCGAAACCCAAATCAACCCTTCTCACCTTAAGTTGCTTCTTGTCTGGTATTTGATCATAGCAAAACGAGACAGCAGATAAAGCTCAGGCAATGGAGTTAGAAGTGGACAGCTCTTTGGGGACCCCCTGGCAATGAACAGGAAGAAGGAGGTGTGTAGAATATAGGCACACACTGCCTGGCCAGGAAAGAAAGCAATCTATGGAAATTTAAAGGACAAATTCAAATTATGAGTCCTGAAGTTAAGGGGAGCGGGAAAGCACAGGGCCCACAACAGGGTCTGGACACTTTCTCTGTCAAAGTCCACAGAGCAAACATCTTCCGCTCTACAGAGTCCCGACCACAGCCACCCAGTCTCCACTGCAGTGCAAAAGCAGCCACAGACATTACCCAAGCAAGTGGGCACAGCTGTGTCTCAATAAAACTTTAGTTACAAAAACAGGTGGCAACTAGGGGAAGCTATACTGCTGTTTGGCCAAATGGATGCAGTATGCCTAGCAAATAACCCTCTGAAATATTTGTGTCTATGCTCATATATTAATGCTACTTTTTGGTTAGAGAAGTTTCTCTTTTTGGATGGTGGTGATGACTTGGGAGGCTCAAAACTCAAAGGATTGGGAAGAAGTGACAGTGGAGTGCTCAACACAAAGTGAGACCTCTCTATCAGACTCTCTAGGGCTCAGGGAACACTGTGGAAAGAGGTGGTGGAAAGAATGGAAGAGCCAAATGAAGGGGAAGAGTGCTTTGGAATACTGTATTCTGGACATGAGATGACTATTGAATTCGTGGCCTCACAGTGGCTGATGTTATAGACATAAAGACCTGTGTAACAAACATGAAGTCAAAAACTAGAATAAAAAAGACATCAAAATAGAAGGGAGACCAGTTGGAAAAAAGAAAAGGTTCAGTGGAGGGGGAAGGAGAAGGATAACAAAGCAATGTAGTGAGAGAAATCAGGGTATATTGTGTATATGAATGAAAACTGTCAACAAAAAGTTTTTTTAAAAAAATGATTAAAATCTATCTTTAGCTAGGCATTGTGGCACGTGCCTTTAGTGCCAGCACTCAGGAGGCTGAGGTGGTAATATCAACATGAATTCGAGGCCAGTCTGGGGCTATCAAGTAAGTTCCAAGTCAGCCTAGGATAGAGTGAGACCCTGCCTCAGAAAAATTCAATCTTCATTAATACAAAAATATAGGTGGCAAACTAGATCCAGACTACGGCTGTAGAGGACCGAGCCCTGTCCCAGCGCACAAGGTGCCGAGGCGCTTAGGCCAGAGCAGCAGCGGTCAACTTTGGAGAGTGGGGAGGCCTCAGCCACTGTGCGCTGCCCGCTGGGCCAGCACATAGTACGTGCCCACTGGACACGGAACTACTGGCTTCTGCAGCAAGATGAAAAAAGCCACCGGGAAGCTCTAAGAGCGCTGTTGAGCTAGGGAGCTCAGGGCAATGGTTCTCACCTTCTGCAGAAAAGAAAATAAACCAGGCGGTATCAAGTTGACAGCCTCACACAGGTAGGAAAGACCGACAGAAATCCGATCTTAGCAACTCCAACAGCTGGGTCCAGTGGGGTTCGTTAGCACCCCTCACTTCCTCACTCCGGAGGAAGAAGGCCTTCTGCAGGGAGAGGAACGCAGAGATGGGAGACCACTTGAAATCTGCTCAGAACTTGCAGCCGAGTTAGTTACAAATATGTGCAACAGGCCAGAGCTCCAAGCCAAAACTTTGCGGACAGAGCCAGCTGGCTTACTCTCCCTGCACTTTTAAATCACTGAACAGCACAGGAGATGATGGCCTCCACCCCCACCACCCAAATGCAGCACCCAGGCCTGCTCTGTAGATCTCAAAAGACTACAGGCTGACCAGGACAACAGTTGCAACAGATGGACTGGCAAGGCTGCACTCATTTTTTTAATTAAGTTTTTTTTTTTTTTTTTTGATTTTTTGAGGTAGGGTCTCACTCTAGCTCAGGCTGACCTGGAATTCACTATGTCGTCTCAGGGTGGCCTCAAACTCACTGCAATCCTCCTACCTCTGCCTCCAGAGTGTTGGGATTAAAGGCATGCTCCACCGTGCCCGGCATTTTATTAATTTTTAAATTATTTTTATTTTTCAGAGAGGGAGAGAAAGGCCATGAAGGGCCTTCAGCCTGCTGTGATGGAACTGCAGACACACGCACTCCCTTGTGACGTGCGCGCAACGTCGTGTGCTTGCGGCCCCCGTGCGTCGGGCTCCGTGGCACCAGAAGATGTGAACATGAGTTCTTAGGTTTCGTCCACTAGCGCCTTAGCCCTCAACCATCTCTCCAGCGCAGGCTGCACTCTTTCCCAAGCATCCCCTGCTTCCTGAGGTCCATGGGCTCTGTTTCCACTGGAGGAAGAAGGAAAGGTGTGGCTGATGGGTTGCTGTGGGGACTTTTAGCATGAAGGGAACGTGAGAAGGTGAGAGGGCGCAGCACTGCACCACAGGTACCTCTCTGACAGTGACTCCTCCACTTCTGGCACTTCTCAGTGGTGGGTGCTGTGTGCTGGTCACCCTCTCGCCCCACATGGCTCTGGGGCTCCGCTGTCTGGGCACTGAGGCTAGAGCGTAGTTGCTGTACTTGCTGTTTCTTTGTACTTTGGAATTCCCTTAGCCCCTGCCAGTTCCCAAGCCTTGTCTCCCAACTGAGGCCACCAAGGATGGCAGTCAGGCTACACAACGCCACAAAAGACCAACCAAGGGCCATGGCAGACACACTCTCTGTAACCTTCCATGATTGTGTTGGTTATGTAGAAAGGGAACCTGAGAGCCTAAGGGGTCACTCGAGGGCTGGGAAATCCAGTTCCTGCGCCAGCTCTCTGCCACGTCACACCACGGTGGCGGAACTCAAATGCTCTGGGCACCCAGGCTTGTAAGGCTGGTGGGCACAGCCAGCCGGGCATAAGGACCCAGGCGCGCGTGCTGTGTGAGTGGTGGAATCTGTGGCAAATACAGCAGGAGAAGTCCTTGGTAGCCTGTTGTGTTGCCACCGTGGGGAAGCGGCTAGGAAAGTCGGCTCCATTCTTCAAGAGACCTCAGATACAGAGAAGTAAGTGAAATCTGTTAATTTTTTAACATACATTTTATTTATTTATTTATTAACTTATTGCTTGCAAACAAAGAAAAAAGAGAGAGAGAGAGAGAGAGAGAGAGAGCATGGGCACTTCAAGTCTTCTGGCTGCCGTAAACGAACTCCAGACACGT
The DNA here is from genome assembly GCF_020740685.1 of Jaculus jaculus. NCBI lineage: Eukaryota > Metazoa > Chordata > Mammalia > Rodentia > Dipodidae > Jaculus > Jaculus jaculus. Next base: position 70,276,334 of record NC_059106.1, on the reverse strand, counting down.
GCACTACTTTGTGCATCTGGCTTTATTGTGGGTACTGGGGAATCTAACTCCAGGCTGGCAGGCTTTCCAGCCAAGTCCCTTAAATGCTGAGCCATTCGCCCAGCCTGAACTCTCTTAATTGTTGAAGGCTGGCAAAGTTATTTTAATGCTATGAGGTGAAACAAAATGCATTAGTTGGCAGCCTGGTGTGCTGCCTCCATGGTATCTCATGGAATTCACACGCCAGCCCCTTACAGGTAAATAATACTCATCCCTGTGGCGTGATATATGCTAAGGTTATAAGAAGGAAAAGACTTGCCTTGACCTTGCAGATTCTGTGCTTTTGGTCAGTCCCTGAACCACCCAGCCAGTGAGCGCCTCGTTGCTCTTCCTCCGATAAGAAAGCCTGGGATGTTTGGTCTCCTGTCCTGGTGTTGTCTGTCACTCAGTACCGCGCGAGTGCGTGAGGGGCGCTAGTCCCCAGCTGGGTCCCTTCAATAGCAGACGTCACTCCTACTTGGGCTCAGCTGGTTATTGTCAGCCATTCCCCCTGGGCTGTCATTGACTGATGATGGGGACCGAAATCCCAGGAAGCCCTCAGCCTGGGTCACTGAGGTAGCAGTGAGGAGACCAGGTGGCTGAGTGCCCCAGTTAAAACAGAAACCGCAGGAGCCCAGCACTCCACCCAGAACCTGCGCTTCTGCTTCTGAGGACGGTTCCCCTTGGTTGAGCCTGGATGTTGAAACCATCTGGTCCGGCTTTGTTTCTTTGAACTTTATTATAAACTTATAGGAAGATGTGAGCTGAATGCTGGCTCAATTAGGAAACTATGTAGCTGTGGATCCTAGGGAACGGCTGATAAGCCTAGAAGATCTCTGGGGGCCTGCCACAGAGCTCTGGCCTCAACTTTAACCTGTATAACACTCTTATTAATGACTTTGTTGAAAACATAAAAGCCCCGTTTACCAAATTTATAGTTGATTTGAAAGAAAAAGAGATGGGAGGCCAGGCAGATGGTAAAACCATTGACAGAATCCAGATGGCTTTAGACAGGTTGGACTGACAAGCTGAACCTAATAAGATAAATTGAAGCAAGGGTAAATATCAGGTCCTGAACTTGGCTTGAAAAGAATGACTGCTCAGGCTGAAGAGATGGCTCAGCAGTTAAGTTGCTTGCCTGCAAAACCTAATGACCCAGGTTCAATTTCCCGGTACCCAATAAAGCCAGATGCACAAAGTGGCACATGCATCTGGCGTTTGTTTGTAGCCACTAGAGGCCCTGCCATGCCCGTTCTCTCTCTCTCTCTCTCTCTCTCTCTCTCTCTCTCTCTCTCTCTCTCTCTCTCTCTCTTCTCTCTATCTCACTCTGCTTACAAATAAATAAAACGAAAAATATTTTTTAAAAAATTAATGACTGCTCAAGGATGAGATTTGAGGCAGGCTTAGATAGCAAGACATAGCAACTTCATAAGACCTACAACTTCAGTCAATAGGGTTAACGTGGCCATAACACATCAGAATCAAGATGTTCGTTACAGCATTCTTTATGACTGCAGAGCCCTGGATGCACTCTACGTGTCTGGTAGCTGTGGTTCACCTGTCTGGTTGAAAATTCTATATTCATTAGAAATAATGAAGGCAGGCACTGGGAATGTGGCTCAGTTGACAGAGTGGTTGCCTAGAACGCACAAAGCGCTGGGTTTGGCCATCCAGCACCCCAAAACGCTGAGCATGGTGGTACACACCTGAAAGTCCATCACTCAGGAGAACCAGTACTTTAAAGTCATCCTAGCTACATAGAGAGTTTGAGTCTGGATACCCTGTCTCAAAAACAGAACAACAACAAAAACAAACAGAAATGCTGGTATAAGAATATATTTAATTACATGAGAAAAATATTTTTATCAAGAATTTTTATACATGAGCATACTGTGATTTGATCATAATCTCCTCTTGTTACCTTCTTTTGTCCCATCTTCCTAACCCCATTTCCACTGAACCACTTCTTTCCAATTAGTTTGTTTTTGAAAACATTAGTAGCTGATAAAGCAATATATAAGATTTGAACCAATTTTTATCTTTTAAAAAGAGGGCTTGAGAGATGACTTAGTGGTTAAGACATTTGCCTGCTAAAGCCAAAAGACCTCAGTTCAGTTCCCCAGATGCACAAGGTGGCACATTCGTCTGGAGTTCGTTTGCAGCGGCTGGATGCCCTGGCATGCCTATTCTCTCTCTCCCTCTCCCTCTTTCCCTCTCTCAAATAAATAATTTTTTTGTTTTTGTTTTTGTTTTTCGAGGTAGGGTCTCACTCTGGCTCAGGCTGACCTGAAATTCACTATGTAGTCTCAGGGTGGCCTCAAACTCTCAGTGATCCTCCTACCTCTGCCTCCTGAGTGCTGGGATTAAAGGCGTGCGCCACCACGCCTGGCTCTCTTTCTATTTTTATTAAAATATTTATTTATAAGCCGGGCTTGGTGGCGCACGCCTTTAATCCCAGCACTCAGGAGGCAGAGGTAGGAAGATCACCATGAGTTCGAGGTCACCCTGAGATTCCATAGTGAATTCAGCAAACCCCCCCCCACAAAAAAGAAAAGATTTCCAGGTATAGTGGCACATGCCTTGAATCCCAGTACTTGAGAGGCAGAGGTAGAAGGATCATTATGAGTTCAAGGCCAGCCTGAGACTATGTAGTGGATTCCAAATGACCTGGGCCAGAGTGAGACCCTGCACTGAAAAAAAGAAGAAAGAAAAGATTGACATTATGGAAGTCAATATGGAGGTTTCTTGGAAAATTAGAAATAGACTTCCCATACAACCCACTCCTGGCATCATATACCCTAAGGACACCCACACTCTACTCTAGAGAGACTTGCACATCCATGCTTATTGCTGCTCTGTTTACAATGGCTAAGAACTGGAAATAGCCTAGATGCCCAGTGACAGATGAATGGATAATGAAAAGGTGGTACATGTACACAATGGAATTCTATTCAGCAATACATAAAAATGAAATTATAAAAATTTCTGAAAAATGAATTGATTTGGAAAGAATCACATCAAGTGAAGTGATTTCAATTCAAAAAGACCAAAACTTGCAGAGACATTTATCATACCAAGAACTGTGGGCTAACTCCACAATGCATGACCCATTTACATCAACAAGAAAGGGCCATTGGGAGGGGGTAGGTCATGGATGAGCCTAAACAATGGTACCAAACCAAACTGCCTGTATTTGTTGAAAAGAAAACTAATAAATGCAAAAAAAAAAAAAAAAACGACCAAAACTGCATGTTCTTCCCGATATGCTGATCTTAGCTTGTAACAGCCCTAAATATATATATATATGGGGGGAAATGTGGATAAAACCTGTAAACATAGACCTATAACTAAAAATGAATTTAAAAAGATGATCTGGGGGGCTGGAGAGATGGCTTAGTGGTTAAGCGCTTGCCTGTGAAGCCTAAGGACCCCAGTTCGAGGCTCGGTTCCCCAGGTCTCACGTTAGCCAGATGCACAAGGGGGCGCATGCGTCTGGAGTTCGTTTGCAGAGGCTGGAAGCCCTGGCACACCCATTCTCTCTCTCCCTCTATCTGTCTTTCTCTATGTATCTGTCGCTCTCAAATAAATAAATCAATAATTTTAAAAAAAAAGATGATCTGGGGCCTAAGAAAAGGCTCAGCAGTTAAAGGCACTTGCTTGCAAAGCCCGCCAGCCAGGATTTGGTTCCCCAGCACCCACATAAAGCCAGATGTACAAAGTGCCTCATGCATTTGGGGTTCATTTGCAGTGGCAAGAAGCCCTAGTATGCTCATTCTCTCTCTCTCTCCCTCCCTCCCTCCCTCTCTTCCTCTCTCTCTCTCTCTCTCTCTCTCTCTCTCTCTCTCTCTCTTTCTCTCTCTCCCTCCCTCCCTCCCTCCCTCTCTTCCTCTCTCTTTCTCTCTTTCGCTCTCTCCCTCCCTCCCTCCCTCTCTCCCTCCGTCTCTTCCTCTCTCTCTCTCTCTCTCTCTCTCTCTCTTTCGCTCTCTCCCTCCCACTCTCCCTCTCCTTGCAAATAAATAAATAAATAAAAACATTTTTTAAAAGAGACGAGCTGGGGCTGCAGAGCTGGCTTAGTGGTTAAGGTGCTTGCCTGTAAAGCCAAAGGACCCAGGTCTAATTCCTCTGAACCCACGTAAGCCAGATGCACAAGGTGGGGCATGCATCTGGAGTTCATTTGCAGTAGCTAAAGGCCTTGGTGCACCCATTGTCTCTATCTGCCTCATCCTCCCTCCCTCTTTCAAATAAACAAATAAAAATTAAAAGATTATTTTTTAAAAAACTACTCTTACCCTTGTTTGGAGAATCAGTTTAAAAAGAGAGAGATGAGCTGGAGGAGGGGAAGGGAGAACAAAAGCATGTACATCACATGTAAACTAAAGGAAGGAAAAGGCAGAGGGTGGGAACTAAAACAAACTGTATTTGAAAATACTATAAATAAAAGAAGAAAAAAAGATTGGGTCTGAGGAGGTGGCACAGTGATTAAAAAGGTACCCGCTTGAGCCAGGCATGATGGCACATGCTTTTAATCCCAGCACTTGGGAGGCAGAGATAGGAGGATCACTGTGAGTTTGAGGCCACCCTGAGACTACATAGTGAATTCCAGGTCAGCCTGAGCTAGAGTGAGACCCTCCCTCAAAAACCCAAAATAAGGGCTGGAGAGATGGCTTAGCGGTAAGCGCTTGCCTGTGAAGCCTAAGGACCCCGGTTCGAGGCTCGGTTCCCCAGGTCCCACGTTAGCCAGATGCACAAGGGGGCGCATGCATCTGGAGTTCGTTTGTAGAGGCTGGAAGCCCTGGCGTGCCCATTCTCTCTCTCTCCCTCTATCTGTCTTTCTCTCTGTGTCTGTTGCTCTCAAATAAATAAATAAATAAATAAATAAATAAATAACAAAATAAAAGGCCCTTGCTTGCAAAGCCTGCCAGCCTGGATTCAATTTCCAAGCCACCACATAAGCTGGATGCAAAAAGAATTACTAGTGCAAGCATCTGGTGGTGGAAAGAGGCCCTGGTGCACACATGCACAATGCTCGCATATGCACAAACACACACATTCACAGCACTTGTGAAAATAATAGTATTTTTTGAGAAAGAAAAAGAGGCAGAGCGAGAGAGGTAATTGGTGCGCCAGGGTCTTCAGTGGCTGTGAATGAACTTCAAACACGTGCGCCCCCTGTGGTACATGTGCAACATTGCATGCTAGCATCACTGCGTCTGGCCACTTGGTACCTAGAGATTTGAACATGAGTTCTTAGGCTTCACAGGCAAGCACATTAACCATTAAGCCATCTCTCCAGCTCAATAATTTTTTAAGATTAGGAAAATTTAAAAGAGAAAAAGAAAAGGTTTAAAAAAAAATAAAAGGTGCACACCAAAGTGTGAAGTTGGCAGTTTCTATGTGATAATGATGGCCTGGAGGTGGGGGAGGTCTCAATCACTGTGCAGTTGTGGAGGGTGCTAGAACGTTAATGCAATCTTCAGACATATAAACTAGTGTCTTAACTATTATGGTTGGAACCTCAAATGTCCCCTACAGGCTAACATTTTGAAGGCTTGGTTCCTAACTGGTGGCATTGTTTTGAGCAGAAGTGGAACTTTTAAGAGGCAGAACCTTTAAGAGAATGGGCATGCCAGGGCCTCCAGCCACTGTAAACAAACTCCAGATGCATGCACCACTATGCATCTAGCTTTATGTGGGTAGTGGGGAATTGAACCCAGGTCGTTAGGCTTTGCAGGCAAGCACTGTAACCACTTGTGGTGGTTTGATTCAGGTGTCCCCCATAAACTTAGGTGTTCTGAATGCTAGGTTCCCAGCTGATGGAGATTTGGGAATTAATGCCTCCTGGAGGGAGTGTATTGTTGGGGGCGGGCTTATGGGCTTTATAGCCAGTTTCCCCATGCCAGTGTTTGACTCACCCTCCTGTTGCTGTGGTCTACCTTATGTCGGCCAGGGGGTGATGTCCACCCTCTGCTCATGCCATCATTTTCCCCTGCCATCGTGGAGCTTCCCCTCAAGCCTTTAAGCCAAAATAAACCTCTTTTTCCCAGAAGCTTCTCTTGGTTGGGTGATTTCTACCAGTAATGCTACCCGGACTGCAACACCACTGAACAATCTCTTCAGCCCCTCAATTACTTTTATTTACTTATTTGCAAGAAGAGACAGAGAGCGTGGGCATGCCAGGGCCTCTTTCTGATACAAATGAACTTCAGACACATGTGCCACTTTGTGCATCTGGCTTTAGGTGGGCACTGGGGATTTGAACCTGGGATATCAGGCTTTATTAGCAAGCACCTTTAACTGCTGAGCCATCTCCCCAACCCTCTGCCAAAACTTTTGATCACAGTGACAAAAGAATAACTAATACAAAAACTTGTTTGGGGTTGAAGACATGCCTCAGTGGTTAAGGTACTTGCTTACAAAGCCTGACAGCCTGGTTTTGATTCCCCAGTACCCACATATAGCCACACACACAAAGTAGCACATGCATCTGGAGTTGGTTTTGCAGTGACAAAAATGCCCTGGCTACAAATAAGTTGGATGAAGGGAATTCTGCCAGACTTGGCAAATCAAGACTAAGGTCTTGGCTGTTAGTGGTGGTTTATGCCTGTAATCCTAGCATTTGGTATGCTGAGGCAGAAGGATTGCTGAAGGTTCGAGGCCAGCCTCATATAATGACTTCCAGGCCAGCTTGGCTCTGTCTCTGAAAAAAATTCCCCCATAAAAAAATTTTAAAACACCCAAATCTTAAATCTAGCTCCAGATGATTCACCTTATAATTTGGTGAAGGATAGTGAGGGGAAGCCTTCTAAGTGTTCCTGGCATGCCTGAAGTGTGCAAGCTGTTTAGATGGCGTGGTGGTTTGCACATAAAATGTCCCCCATGACCTCATGGATTTGTGATTAAGGCTCATATTTAATTCCCATCTGGTGAAGCCTTTGGAAGGCAGAGCCTTGCTGAGGGGAGGTGTGTCACTGGGGAGGGGCTGAGCCTGGGAACTGTATAGCCCAGCACAGCTTGCCAGTCCCAGCGAGCTCACTCTCTCTATTTCTTCCCGACATCTGTAGAGATATGATGCCTGACTATTAGCTCCTGCCACAATTTCCCCACCATGATGAAATTTCTCCTCTTGAAACTCTAAGCCAAAATAAATCCTTTCCTTCCATAAGCTGTTTCTGGTCAGGAGTTTTATCCTAGCAATGAGAAGGTAATGGTTATAGATGGGTTGTCTCACTCAGTAGGTCCTGCAGCTCGTGAGCCTCCGTGAGGGAGACACCAGTGGTTTCTCCATGTTACAAAGGAGGGTCAGAGAGGCCAAAGGCCTGTTCTGAGCCAGTGTGAATAAAGAGAAGCATCAGGACATGAAGATAGTAGACCCGGGGTAAGGAGACTGGAAAGGGGTGGCATTCCCACAAATACACTTCCTGTGGGCCTGAGCTAGGCATACTCTGTTTCAGGGCTGACCACCAGTGGCTTTGACTGACTGACTGTGCCCAGTCTTCTTGGGATAAATTGAGAGGGCACCATGGGATTGAATGTTGGGACCGTTTGGATGGACTCTATCTTTGGGCTCTGGAATTAAAACCCTATCTCATAAAAGGTGATAAAAGTTCTAACTCTCAGGTTTGTGGAAGTCAAAGGAGAGATGATTGGTTTGGGAAAGAGGAATGAGGAATGTTACCACAGGAAGATGTCAAAAAATGAGTCACATCCTCCCAGCCCATCCTCCAGGGGACTTGGATGTAGCTTGTTCTCATCCAGAAGGGAACAGGATTGGAAGTATAGCTCAGTGGTAGAGCATTGCTTAGCATGCATGAGGCTCTAGGTTCAATACGCAGCACCATAAAACACATTAAGGGAATGACGTGAAAGACATGCCACTCCATGGGTATAGCCCATATTTGGTCAGTCCTTTAGGCAAATTTCTGTGGGGGAGGAAAGCCCAGCTCAGAGGAGCCAGGCCATTTGCAGTCCTGGGAGAAAAGGTGGCAGCTCTGAGCACACCGTTCCTAACGGAATGTGACCACAGCCAAGCAACTGGACTGGCCCAATAATCCTCCAGCTTGAAACTGCCAGGCTTAATGTAGAGGAGAAGACCTGCTCATTGTGAATCCAGAGAGCAGCTCTAACATGGAAGGAAGAGGGGAGGCACATTTCGGCTTCTAGCTGCCAATGATCTGTCGTGGAGAAGCATCAGCCTCAGACCATCACTTATCTTCAGAAGGTGCTGGGTGGCTGCTGGCTGTCCAAGACGATGTATAAAGTGTTTACACCCTATCCCCAGGAGACCATGATGTCAGGACTTCAGGTTTGTTCAACATTCTACCTCCAGAACATGGCACGTACCTAGATTATAGTAGGTGCTCAAAAAACATCATTTTTTTGATTCATTAGTGAGTTGATAGACTAGATTACCACCAAGGGTCCTTATGCAATTGAGTCTGTATGGGATCTTGGTCAATGTTTTTAAACTTTTTTATGGACAATTTTCATTCATGTACATAATGTATTTGATCAAAACCCCTCTCACTACTTTCTCTTGTCCCCCCTCTATTTCCTTTGCAATGAACCCTTTCTTTTTATTTTATTTTTTACTGAAAACTTCAATAATTATAAATAATATCCCATGGTAATTCCTTCCCTTCCCCACTTTCTCCTTTGAAACTCCACTCTCCAACACATCCCCTCTTCCTCTCAATCAGTCTCTCTTTTATTTTGATGTCATCATCTTTTCCTCCTATTATGATGGTCTTGTGTAGGTAGTGTCAGGCACTGTGAGGTCATGGATATCCAGGCCATTTTGTGTCTAGAGGAGCATGTTGTAAGGAGTCTTACCCTTCCTTTGGCTCTTACATGCTTTCCCCCACCTCTTCCACAATGGACTCTGAGCCATGGAAGGTGTGATAGAGATATTTCAGTGCTGAGCACTCCTCTGTCACTTCTTCTCAGCACCATGATGCCTCCAGAGTCATCCCAAGGTCACTGCCATCTGAAAAGAGAAGGTTCTCTAGCCAAAAGTGAGAGTAGCTTTAATATATGGGTATGAACATTTAAGAGAAGTGCTTACTGGGCAGTTTGGTGAGCATAGCATATACATTTAGCCAGACAGCAGATGTTACACCCCTAGGGCTCATGTATTCCCTCCCATGGAGCGGGCCTCCAGTCAAATTAGAGGGTGGTTGGTTTCCCCACAACAGACATGCCACTATTGCACCCATTGGCTCCTTTAGCCTGGCTGGCCAAATATAAGGCTTTCAATGTCTATTGTTGAGTATCTTCACTGGTGATTGCTCTCTCTCCCATTGAACTGCACATAGCATGGCTATTTCCAGCTTTCTGTCAGCTGGTCTACATGGAGGTGGTTTTCAGCTCAGCTCCAGCAGGATTTCTCAACGACCTTTCAGACCAAGTATGTGGAATCTTCAACAATAGGGTCTTACCATCTATTCCTGGTGGGAAACCAAGGGTCTCAGCAATGGCCTGTAATGTTCTGGGGGCATCAGGAACCTCCCTGGCCAATAACTGGCTAGAAGGTATCCCATCCCTGGCACTGAAAATTTTCTACTAACAATCTATGGATCCTGAGTTAAACCCCTTCTTTTTGCCAATGATTCCCTTTTCTATTTTTATCTCTCTCTATATATATCTGCCCCTCTTTTTTGTTCTCCTCCGTCATCCATGAAGGCATTGTAAGACCCCCAGAACGAGGACCCCATGCTCTGCCCAGAAATGGCGACATCCCAAATCACTCACGAGAAGCGGTCTTGATGCAAACAGCAAGAGGATTTTTATTCCAAGCGTGCTGGAGCCCACAGTCGTACACCGCACAGGGGTAGAGGACTGCCAAGCCCCGAATGCAGGAATGGGACAGCTTTTATATGATTTCTAACAAAGCCTGTGCATTAAAACCAATCATTTCTTAGCATCAGGAGCCCGCACAGTGCGGGCCAATCAGTTTATGCCACTCCATAGTTTCTAAGCCAATCATTTTAAATTACTCAAGCCCACACTCCGTGGACCAATCAGTTTCCTATAACCTCAGCAGTCAGCATTTGCGCGGGCTCTTGGGTGGGGGTGACAAAGTAGTTAAGACAGGTTACTAGGGCTTATGGTGCGAGCAGTTTACAGAAGCCAGATAAGCGGTTTAATCCGTTACTCACTTTCCATCCTCAAGAGCCTGTCTTACGCCCTTTTACCTAGTTTTATATCAAGGGTGGGCTCTGACGCAATGAGAAGAGTGACTTTTTACTTACTTTCTAGCAGAGAGTAGGGCCTGGAATTTGAGGGATGCAGGGCCCCGCTAAAGCTCCTTTTGGAGCGTGATAGTATTTCTAGGCTCCTGACTTCTTGGGCCTTTCAGCATGTTGATGAGCCCAGTAATATGCAGGTCTTGTGCAGCCATTGTGACGTCATGAATGCAGTCATCACTTTGTGTCCAGAAAACAGTGTTTCAGTTTACTTCTCCATCTTTTGGCTCTTATATTCTTTCTGCTACCTGTTCTTTAAGGTTCCCTAAATGACTAGGTTTTATAATCAAGGTCTGTAAAGTAGCTATTGTTTTCATTTGTTTCTCTGCCATTTTTTCTTCCTTCTTTCCTGTCTTTTTTTTTCCTTTGCTTTGCTTTTGTTTTTAAATAGCATCTCATGTAGCCCCAGGCTAGCCTCAAACTTGCTATATAGCCAAAGATGACCCTGAACTCCCCATTTTTCTGCCTCTACCTCCCAAGTACTGGGATTACAGAACGACACCACCATGCCCACTGTACTTCTTATTTTTCAAGTGGTAAGATCTTGCCATGTAGCCCAGGCTGATCTTAGACTCAAGATCCTCCTGCCTCAACCTCCAGATTGCTGGGATTACAAGCATTCACCACCACATCTGGCCAGACTGCCATTTCCATCATGACTCATTACTTCCATGTGACCCATTTGGCCCAGTGGGCAGGTCATTCTGGGCCCTTTTCCATCTACAGCATCTCAGCCTCGCTGCTTCACCTTGAGGCCCCACACAGCACCCATGTGCCACTGTACCTCTTAGCCGAGTCCCAGAAGTTGCATTTTCAGCTACTGCTGACCTTGTAAGATATCAGAAACGAAGAACACAGCTACACACAAGCATATGCAAATGTTTGTTTCCCTCTTAGTTATTTCCTTGGAATATACTTTGCAAAAAAGAAAGCATTACTATCTTTCCCAGTTGGTGACCCTCCACTGGGGCAGAGTCGGGCCCTTACACTCTAGTCCTTCCAGCTGCTGTGGACGGAAATGACGTCCCACCCCCGCTGCAAGCAGACATCGGACCAAAGGCCTTCAAAGTCAGACACTTAGTTGTATCAAAACATTCCAAGCCGGGCGTGGTGGCGCACGCCTTTAATCCCAGCACTTGGGATGCAGAAGTAGGAGGATTGCCATGAGTTCAAGGCCACCCTGAGATGACAGAGTTAATTCCAGGTCAGCCTGGACCAGAGTGAGACCCGACCTCAAAAAACCAATAAAAAAATAAATAAATAAAACATTCCAGAAATTACTCAAGATGGGAAACTCACGGGATGGCTCTTGCACTCTTTTATATCATCCTCAGGTCACAAGAGCCAGAGCAAATGCACCCCCAATCACACTCCCTTCCGGAAGCCCCTCAGCTGCCACACCATGGAGTGTGACGGAGGTCCCCAGAGAATAGCTCTTGTCATAAAATGGTTCTCCTGAAATTCGTTGTTTATGTCCTCTTCATTCTACAGCTTGTCGGTGGGAGGACTGCAAAATAAGACACACAGACATCGGGCCTGTGCGACAGGTTATGAAAAGCGACCAGAAGAACACGGCTTTGGGCAGTCATCGTGGACTCTGCCCCATAGAGCAGCCTAGCCAAAAAGCTCGAAGGGGTTTGGAGGCACATCCTGCCCCATGTGAGCCCCCTAGAGAGACAGACTGCTTTCCGGCGTCATGAGCAGGAAGAGACGCAAGCCCCTGCCTTCCATCAGGTCAGCTCTTAGCAAGACCACACCTTCCTGCGTGCTGCGTGGTCACATAACACGACTCACGAGGTGCTGGAGCTCAGTGTCTCGTGGTGACTGACTGGTGACAGGTATATTTCTCAGAGGGCGGGCCCGTGACAGTGAGCTCAGAGGGGTACTGCCTGTCCCCTGCTTGTCCCGCAACGACACCCTCCTTGGGTTTTTGCTTCGTTACTATCTGTAATGCAGAAGGGTTGTCTTGCAATATATTCCAGGCTAATTTTAGAAATTTGTTTTCACCTTCCGACATTGATTCCTGGAGCAGCTTGTAAGCTGCCTGGAACGAAAAATCAATGGTGACAGTCTTGGAGTGGCCTCCCGCTCTTCATTAACCCGATGCTCCGAGCGGGCCCAGCCCTGTCTCCTCCCTCCGGGCCAGCCCTGGGCAGAAATGGACAGTGGGGAAGACTTCTTTCGGTACATGCCACCTTTCTGTCCTGAGCCCTTTCGTTCTCCTTGCTCTTGCTTTCTCCTCTGCCAGCACCCACTCTCTACGAAGCATAAAGATGGGGTCACAGAGACCAAGTGGGGTGAGAGCCATTGAAACCCTGCCCATATGCCAGGCCTGAGGTAAAGCAGACTCCATGCATGATCCCACTGAAGGCTATCAACACCTCTCAGAGGTTCAGATTGCTTCCATTTCACAGAGGAGAAAACAGAGGCACAAAAACGTAGAGACAAGCATGGGGCTGGGAAGATGGATCAGTGAGTAAGGTGCTTGCCACATGAGCATGAGGACCTGAGTTCAAATCCCTGGCACCCAGTAAAAAGCCAGAGGAGTAGAACATGCCTGGAATCCCAGAACTAGAGAGAGAGGTGGGAAGAAGGAATTCCTGGGGATCACTGGCTGGCCTGTGCAGCCATCAGTGAGTTCTAGGTGGTCAGCTCAAAGTTCAATAAGCAACCTTGTCTCAAAGAATAAGGTTGGGGAGCCAGTATGGTGGCACACACCTTTAATCCTGGCACTTAGGAGGCAAAGGTAGAAGGATCTCTGTGAGTTTGCAGTCAACCCGGGGCTACATAGTGAATTCCAAGTCAGCCTGAACAGTGAGACCCTTCCACAAAAAAACTAAAATAATAATAATGATGATGATGAATAAGGTGGAGAACAATTGAGCAATTAAGGAAGACTGCCAACATTGACTTTTGGCTTCCACATGCCGAGAGAGGCGGGGGGGCAACAGCTCTCAAGGTAGAGCAGGATCATAGCCTCCCTGCCTCCACGCCTAGCGCATGACTTTATGCAGGTAAACCACCCTATGCAGAAACCTAAGTGCAGGGGTTTAGAGGAGAGCGCGCCCCAGGGACACCTACAGCGCACCCAGCCACCCCCTGCTCAAGAAGAATCAGCTAGGTTCTGAGCACAGGAACTGGTCCTAATGACGTCTCTGGAGACAGCTAACTGCGCTCTTGATTGAGTCTTTGCACCACCCGCGGCAGGGGACAGCCAGAGCAGGATAGGGGCCCTCTGCTGAAGATCACTCAGAAAGCATGGGAGGCCAAGTAGAATGCCAAAGATCCTTGAAATGTACCAAGGGGAGCAACGCGCGGAAAAAAAGAGGCAGGAGATTCGAGTAAAAGAAGTGAGGCTGGAGTCCACATCAGCCCTGCTCAGTAGAAGGGTAACGAGAGCCACATAGATAATGGCATGGTTCCTAGTGGCCAGACAAGAATATTAATAATGTATGGATTTGAGCCGGGCATGGTGGCTGGCGCACACCTTTAATCCCAGCACTCAGAAGGCAGAGGTAGGAGGATTGCTGTGAGTTTGAGGCCACCCTGAGACTACATAGTGAATTCCAGGTCAGCCTGGGCTACAGTGAGACCCTACCTTGAAAACCAAAATAATAATAATAATGAATGCTTTTATCCCAAAGTATCTCAGATAAGTTCTCAACAAAAAACCAATATGAAAATGTATAAACCATGTTGCTAGAAAATTTTCAGTGCCAGGGATGGGATACCTTCCTGTGAGTGGTTGGCCAGGGAGGCCCTGATGGCCCCAAAACATTACAGGCCATTGTCAAGGCCCTTGATTTCCCACCAGGAATAGATGGTAAGACTCTATTGCTGAAGACTCCACATACTTGGGCTGTAAGGTCACTGAGAAATCCTGCTAGAACTGAGCTGATAACCTCCTCCATGTAGACCAGCTGACAGAAAGCTGGAAGAAGCCATTCTGCATGCAGTTCAATGGGAGAGAGAGAAATTCCCAGTGAAGATACTCAACAGTGGACACTGCAAGCCTTATAATTGGCCAGGCATAATTGAGCCAACGCATGCAATAGTGGCACATCTGTCATAGTGGAAACCAACTGCCCTCTAATTGGACTGGAGGCCCGCTCCATGGGAGGGAATACATCCCTGATACCGAAAACTTAAAACAGGGGTAGCCATGACCCCGAGGGGTATAACGTCTGCTGATGTCTGGAAAAATGTATATACTATGCTTATCAAACTGCCCAGTAAGCACTTCTCTTGATATTTATACCCTTATATTAACACTACTGTCACTTTGGGTAAAGAATCTTCTCTTTTCAGATGGCAGTGACCTTGGGATGGCTCAGAAGGCATCATGGTGCTGGAAAGAAGTGACAGGAGTGCTCAGCACTGCAATATCTCTATCATGCCTTCCAAAGCTCAGGGTTTATTGCAGAAGAGGTGGCAGAAAGAATGTTAAGAGTCAAAGGAAGGGTAGGACTCCTTACAACGTACTCCCTCCAGACACAAAATGGCCTGGATATCCATGACCTCACATTGCCTAACACTACCTACACAAGACCATCATAAGAAGAGGAAAAGATGATGACATCAAAATAAAAGAGAGACTGATTGAGATGGGGAGGGGATATAGAGAATGGAGTTTCAAAGGGGAAAGTGGGGGGAGGGAAGGTATTACCATGGGATATTTTTATAATAATGGAAGTTGTTAACAAAATAATTTGAAAAGAAAATGTATAAACCAAGTACAGGGGTACCAACCTATGGTCTCAGCCATTCTGGAGGAATGCTTAAGATAGCCTGAACAACACAGTTAGACCCTGTCTCAAAAATAACTTTGAAAGGACTTAATGGTAAAAGGTGCTTGTCTGAAAACCCTACAGGCACAGGTTCAATTCCCAAGCCACCCACATAAGCCATACATAAAAACGTCTGCTGTTCATTTGCAGTGGCAAGAGACTCTGGCATACCCATACACACACATGCAAATAAATAAAATTAAAATTAAAAAATAACTATTAAGCCAAGCATAATGATTAATACCTGTAATCCCAGCACTTCAGGGGCTAAGACAAGATTCTGTGAGATAAAAGCCAGCCCAGACTACATAGTGAGTTTCAGGTCAAACTTATCTATAGAATGAGACCCTGTCTTAAAAATAAATAAATATACTGGACATGGTGGCACATGCCTTTAATCTCAGCACTCGGGAGGCAGAGATAGGAGGACCACTGTGAGTTTGAGGCCACCCTGAGACTACATAGTGAATTCCAGGTCAGCCTGGACTAAAGTGAGACTCTACCTCAAAAAACCAAAAATAAATAAATAAATAAAATGTAAAATAGTTAAAACAACTACTTATTGTAGTTTTTGTTCAAATTTGTCAAAATGTCTTAGGTCTTGGAGGTACTTACAAACATCTCAGTGTAAGCTATCAAACTCACAAGTGGCTACTGGCCAGAGGCTAGTTACATGTGTTTAAAGTGTATTTCATGGAACTTGGCCTTTCCCAGAATGTTCTATAAATGCTTGGTTTTAAAATTATTGTTTTATTTATTTATTATTTGTTGTTTGTTTTACTATTTAAACACTAATGTAGGGTTGGAGAGATGGCTCAGCTGTTAAGATGTTTGCCTGTAAAGCCTAATTACCCAATTTCAACTCCCCAGTACCCAGATGCACAAAGTGGCACATGCATCTGGAGTCCATTTACAATAGCTAGAGACCCTGGTACACTCATTCACACACACACACACACACACACACACACACATTCTCTCTCTCTCTTTCTCTCTCTCTCTCTCTCTCTCTCTCTCTCTCTCTCTCTCTGTCTGTCTCTTTCTCTTTCTCTCTCCCCTTTTGCAAATAAAATAAACTAAAATAAAAAAACTAATGTAAAAAGATCACACTTATGGATATCCCATCCCAAATTTTAAAATATTGAGCATAATCAGTAGAAAAACATGTATTCATATTTGAAAGGAAATTTCCCTTAACCTGTACTCTTGTATTAAGCTTGTATTAATAAAGCGTAACAACCCTTTTTAAATATTAGTTGCTCCTATTGGATTCCGATTAGCACTAACAATAACAACCCACACTTGCTGTGTATTTAACGTGTGCTGAGTACTTTGGGAATATCATCTATCTCATCAGGCTCTCAAGACAACACCAATGTAACATTGTTCTCCTCCCTTGTGATGGAAGATGTGGAAGCAAGGGAGTTCAACAGCCTGCCCACGGTGGCAAATCAGGGTTCTAACCCAACCCAGGCTGGCTGACTTCTTACTTGAAGTTCTCATACACCACATGATATAAAAAACAAGAGCAGGAGCCAGGTGTGGTGGCACATGCCTTTAATCACAGCACTCGGGAGGCAGAGGTAGGAGGATCCCCAAGAGTTCGAGGCCAGCCTGAGACTCCATAGTGAATTCCAGGTCAGCCTGGGCTAGAGTGAGTAGAGGGAGACCCTACCTTGAAAAACCAAATTAAAAAAAAAAAAAAAAAAAGAGCAGTTCACCATGCCATTATAATGCTGAGCCTTACAAACTCAAGGCACCCTGAATGGAATCCTCCCTGGGCTTACAGCCTCCCTCACCATGCTCTTGGTAAGCCGTTTTGGACACATGCACAGCCTAGGGCGTCCTGCGCCGGCCCTGCTGGGGGTCAGCTTTAACTGCTGTCCCTCCATAGCCAGCATCAAACGTTTAAGACCTGCTCAGCCCCTGACCCACCCCAGAGCCTGGATTTTATCCTGTAAATGATATAAAGCCAATGAGGGGTTCAAACAAAAGGAGTAACAACAAAATAAATGACCAGATTTGCATTTGAGAAAGCTCATTCCGGAAGCAGCAGGGAGGGTAGTTTGGAGGGCATTGGAATTGGAGAAAAGAAACCAATTTAAAAGCCATTAGAGCGATGATAGCAGATATGAGAGGGACCCACAAATGATAAAATTACTGGGACTTGGTGATTGAGTAATCACTGAGTGGAGGCAACAGAGAGAAAGTCGAGGGTGACTCTGGTTTCTGGTTTAAGTAGTTGAGTTAATGGTGGGACCATTAGCTGTAACAGAAAATACAGAAGGAAGTGTGGGTTGGGTGAAATAAGTAGGCATGGTGAGTTCAGATTTTAATATTGGAGTTGACATTATAATTGATTACCCAATGTCCATTTAGATCCTCTGCAATCTGTCACAGAAATGCAATTGAAAGGACTCGTTCCAGATCCGGGGTGGGTCCTGACTGTGGTGACCCATCCATCTGACGCCCCGACTGGTCTGGAGCCAAAGTCGAAGCTGACAAGTCCCCTCTGTACCCCTCGCGGTTGCCCTGGAAGGGGGGGGGTCACACACTGGCCTACTGGGGCCAAAGAAAAGCACCCGCTGTCCTGTCCCAACAGCTGTGGGAGAGAAAGGAGCTGTGTCCAGAGGAGAAAAAGGGAAACTGTGCCCGATGACCAGAGTGCAGATCCCCAACACCCACACAAACGTCGAAGCCAATACTCCCCACGTTGAGGAGGCAGAGACAGAGGTATCCCTGGGCCTTGCTGGTTAGCGTGTCTAGTTGAATCTGTGAGCTCCAGGTTTAGTGAGAGAACCTGTGTCAAAGAAGAAGGTGGAGGGTGACTGAGCAAGACACCTAACATCGACCTCGGGCCTCCATGTCACCCACCACACACACGTGCATAAACACAAACACCCATCACACACTTGAAAAAAAAGCCTGTCCTTTATGACTTCACTAAACCACTGGCTCAAACAACTCAGGAGGTCAGCCTATCTTCTGAGGTGAGCCAATAAGTCTCCTTACCGTCACTCTTTTTTTTTTTTTTTTTGCCAAGGATCAAATCCAGGGCTTTGCAAGTAATAAGCAAGGGTTCTACTACCACTACTGGGCTGGACTCCTGGCACCTAATTTCTTATTGTTTAAGTCACGTGGAGTCGGGGTTTTGGTATATACAGCCCCAGCATTTTAACCGCTGCAGGCAGTTGAGATGAGGCGATTCAGTATGTGGAGCTCAGAGGAAGGGCCAAGCGGGAGACACAGCTCTGGTGTCACATCAGGTGGGTGTAACCTGAGGAAACCATTGATACCCATCCCAGAAAGCACACAGACCAGGGACACGAAGCACTGTGGGGTGAAGAATGGCTCCCCGGGAGGAACGAGTGGCCACACAGAGTACAAAGGAATAGAGAAAAGGGATGGGCTTCTGGACGCAGGGTGAAGACTGGAAGATCATGACCATGAAAGGAAAGGGAGCAAGAGGGGAAGCGAGGACAGAGGAGGGGAGGGGCAGCTGTGGAAAGGTGAGTGCTGTGGGCAGGTGTTGGAAGGATGGACAAGGAATGTACATTAAGATGCACGTCAAGCTGCCTTAATAACACCCTCAGATGCAAAGGTACTAAAGGGTTAAATAGAACAGCTCTTTGGGGACTGGAAAAATGGTTCAGCAGTTAAGGCGTTTGCCTGCGATGCCTATTGACCTGGGTTTGATTCCCCAGTACCCATGTAAAGCCAGATGCACAAAGTGGTGCATGCATCTGGAGTTCATTTGCAGTGGCTAAAGTCCCTCGTGCACCCATTCTCACCCTCTGTCTCCTTTCTCTATCTTTTTTTCTCTCTCTCGTTCTCTCTCTCTCTCTCTCTCTCTCTCTCTCAATCCTTTTGCAAATAAATGAAATAGTTGTTTTTCTTTTTATTTAAAAAAAAAAAAGAGGGCTCTAGAGATTGCTTAGTGGTTAAAGCATTTGCCTGTGAAGCCAAAGGACCCATGTCCGATTTCCCAGGACCCACATAAGCCAGATGAACAAGGGGGTGCACACATCTGGAATTTATTTGCAGTGGCTTAGGCCCTGGCTTGCTCTCTCTCTCTCTCTCTCTCTCTCTCTCTCTCTCTCTCTCTCTCTCTCTCTCTCCTTGCAAATAAATAAGTAAATAAAATATTTTAAATATTTTTTTTGAGAGAGAGAGAATGAGAGAATGGGTGTGCCCGGGCCTCTAGCCACTGCAAACAAACTCTAGGCTCATGTGCCACTTTGTGCATCTGTCTTACGAGGGTCCTGAGGAATCAAACCATGGTCCTTTGGCTTTGCAGGCAAGTACCTTAACCACTAACCTTAACATCTCTAGCCCCTAAATAAAATATATTTTAAAAAAATAATAAAAGTCCTTTCTCTCCCATAACAGAGAGCTGGTCCAGAGCAGCAGTCTCAAGGAAACTCCTTCTATCCAGTGGCATGGCTCTCTCAGCGTCTTGTCTTGTTCCACACACCACAGCTGACTCATCACCTGCACGTGCAAGTTCCAGCCATGGAAGAAGGAAAATAGACAAGGTTGTCTATTCCATGTAAGGATACGATCTGGAAGTTAGGCACTGCATTTGACAAGGACTAAGGAAACAGATACACCCAGTGGCAAGGGAGCCTGGGAACTTGGTCCCAAGCTAAGAAGTCGTGATCTTTCCTAAAACTCAGAAAGTCTACAGGCTAGATGGCTTAGCCATTAAGGCACTTGCCTACGAAACCAAAGGTCCCAGGTTCAATTCCCAGTACAGTGGTGCACACGTCTGGAGTTCATTTGCAGTGGCTGGAGGCCCTGGCGTGCCCATTTTCCCTCCCTCCCTCCCTGTTTCTTTCTCTGTCAAATAAATTAAATTTAATTTAGAAAAAAAAACACCTCATACTGTGCGTGGTGACACACACCTTTATTCCCAGCACTCAGGAGGCAGAGGTAGGAGGATCACTGTGAGTTCAAAGCCACCCTGAGCCTCCATAATGAATTCCAGGTCAGCCAGGGCTAGAGTGAGACCCTACCTCGAAAAAAAAAAAAAAAAAACCTCAGAAAATCTTAAGTAAGGAAGGCAAAAATAGGTATTTGGGATGTTTAGGGAGCTGTTATACAGGCCACTGCCAATACACATGAATTTCTCACTCCAGTCAAATGAACATCTCAGAAGATCCCAGAGGATTTCAGGCTCTTCATCCACAACCCCTCGGCCGCCATCTCTTGACTACTCAGGAAACAGCTCTACAGCCCAGTTAAAACAACCCAGGACCTATTGGCCCTGCCCAGCCCCTCTCCTCCCTGGCTCCTCCTGCTCAGCTGTCAGCACCACCCTGGAAAGACACTCCAGACCCAAGCAGACAGGGAGGAAGAGTCATAAAGCCATGACTCCCCTTTTTCTCTGTAAAATGTGTATGTGTGGTGTGCATTGGGCGGGGGGAGGGGATGCATGTGGATGCACATGCTCACGTAAGTGGAGTCGAGAAGTTGAAATCCGTTCTTTTCTTTTTTTAAGGAGAGTCTTTTTTAATTTTTTTGTTTATTTTTATTTATTTATTTGAGAGCAACAGACAAAGAGAGAAAGAGGCAGAGAGAGAGAGAGAGAGAGAGAGAGAATGGGCGTGCCAGGGCCTCCAGCCACTGTAAACGAACTCCAGACGCGTGCGCCCCCTTGTGCATCTGGCTAACGTGGGACCTGGGGAACCGAGCCTCGAACCGGGGTTCTTAGGCTTCACAGGCAAGCGCTTAACCACTAAGCCATCTCTACAGCCCCAGTTCATTTTTTTTTCCTTTATCACTCTTTATTGACTGAGGCGGAGTCTCTCACTTGAACACAGAGCTCCCTGACTCAGCTAGTCTAGCAAGCCAGCTTGCCCTGAGGATCCCTATCTCTGCCTCCTTAGTGCTAAGATTACAAGCAGGCCAGCACACCCGCCAAGCATTTACATGGGTCCTGAGGATCTGAACTCCAGTCCTCAAGCTTGCATGATCAACACGTTATCCACTGAGCCATCTCCCCAGCCCCTCCACCCTTTTTCTTCCTATTCCCCCCTCACACACACACACTCTCCCCTTCCCTTCACCCACACAGCCACTGAGGTGTTCCCCAAATCCTGCAGGCTGGCATCTGCCCCATCACTCATTGAATTTAATGGTCTCTTCCAGCCCTCTTCCTCCTCCACCTGTCTGGGTCTCATTAAACACAATTGACACCCCTTCCTGGAGGCTCCACCTCCTGCTCTGCTGCGAGACGCCACAGTACACAGCTGCCCTCCAGTGCTCCACCTTCTCCATCTTCTCGCCATATTCTGGGACTTTCTGGGACCCCTTAAGGGGCAAGAATGCCCATGCAGGGGCAGTCATGAGGCTAGCCTGGCAAAATGGAAAAGCTATAACATTGGCACATCTGTAATTCCAGCACTGGGGAGACAGAGGCAGGAAGAGCAAGAGTTTATGGTCAGTCTTGGCTACACAGCAAGTTAGAAGTCAGCCTGGGCTACATGAAACCCTGTCTCAAAAGAAAAATCTAAAATAAAAAAAATATATATTAAAGGGGTTAGAGAGATGGCTCAGTGGTTAAGGCATTTGCCTACAAAGTCAAAGGACTCAGGTTCTATTCCCCAGTACCTATGTAAAGCCAGGTGCAGAAGGTTGCACATAAATCTGGAGTTCGTTTGCAGTGGCTACAGGCCCTGGTGTGCCTATTGTTTCTCCCTCTCTCTCCCTCCTTCCCTCCCTCCATCCCTATCTCTCAAATAAATAAATAAATATTTTTAAAAATTTGCATTGCGAGCCAGGTGTGATGGCACACACCTTTAATCCCAGCACTCGGGAAGCAGAGGTAGAAGGATCACCATGAGTTCTAGGCCACCCTGAGACTACAGAGTGCATTCCAGGTCAGCCTGGATTAGAGTGAAACCCTACCTCAATTAAATAAAAAAAACAGGGCTGGAGAGATGGCTTAGTGGTTAAGCGCTTGCCTGTGAAGCCTAAGGACCCTGCTTCGAGGCTCGGTTCCCCAGGTCCCACGTTAGCCAGATGCACAAGGGGGCGCACACGTCTGGAGTTCGTTTGCAGAGGCTGGAAGCCCTGGCGCGCCCATTCTCTCTCTCTCCCTCTATCTGTCTTTCTCTCTGTGTCTGTCACTCTCAAATAAATAAATAAATAAATAATTTTTAAAAAAATAGAAGCTTTCTTAAAAAAAATATCTACATTGCCACCTATTATCTATGAGTCACCTCATATATAGATAACTCTTTTCCTGGCTTGTACTATTAGCCTAGACAACTCCCCAAATTTTAAAAGCTAAACCAACCTAACACTATAGCCCAGTGAAGATGAACACAAGTTAGGAGACAACTGCCTAAGGTTACCCCGAAATTCCGTCCGGTGGCTGGGTCCTCCAAATGGGACTGTGCTTCAGAATCCCACAAGGAAGTGCAAGCAAGCGTGTGCAGAAGATGGCACCTGATGTTCTTCAAGGGCAGCACCCAATACTCCTGCCCGTGCTCCATTGGCCAGAACAGTCCTGTGACTCAACCTGGCAGCAAGGGAGCCTGGGAAATGTGGTTCCATGGGAAAGAAGAAAGGCAACTTGATGAACTCGTAGTTTGCAGGATTGCTGTGACAAAAGAAAGGATAGAAGTAAATCCCAGGAGTTCTCTGGATGATGTAGTTGTTTTATGAATAGTAATTGTTCATTTAAAAATATTTTTTCAACCACTGTTTGACAGCTTTCCCAAGTGTTTAGTACTGTGCAGATCTAGGCCAAGTTAAGTACAGAGACTGAAGAAACAAACAAAGCAAGGGGAGAAAAGCGTGTGGGTAGAAACAGAAGTGTGTGGTCGGTGTGGGGGTACAAGGTAGGAGCAGAGCGGGCAGGCTGGCGTAGGGCAGAGAGTTGGGAGCCCCGAGAACCAAACACGACCTATTTCCTGGCCAGCCCTGGCTCCCACCTGAGCCAGAAGGGGCTTAGACAGATCTGAGTTTCCTTGGAAACCATTTCTCTGGCCCTCTCTGCATGTTATCAGCCAAGTTGGTTGTAATCAAACCCCCACGGGGCAGAGAATGAGCTCTCAAACTGCCATCCTGGGGTTCCATCCAAATTGCTTGCATTTCCTATTTAAATTGATAATTTCCCTACAAGTGATCCCCTGCCCATCTAGAAACTGGATGGGAAAGGGAAGGGCTGGACATCTATGTTCCCATGATGCCAAGGGCCCCAGAGAATGCCTCCAACCAGGCCTGAGAGTTGTGGCAACACTGACGGCCTCTGAGAACCCAGGCCTTGGGAGCAGCGACCCCAGGCCAGTCTCCCCCAATTCAGTCTCACGGAAAGTGACAGCCAGGTTTGAGAAGTTAGTGAGGAGGACTGACACAGGCCACAGGGGCGCCCTCGGAATGGCTGGCATCACTGTCCAGGTTGAATGGGGGAGGGACTTTCGCTTGGGCATTTTGCAGTTTCCAAAGTACAGCAAGGCACCAGATAGCCCTGAAGTATACGGTTGAGGCCACAGAACCGGGGACAGTGGGAAGAATCCCAGAGCCTCAGGCAGGATGAGTCCAATGGTTCTGGAGATTCTCACCTTCACCCCAGCCAGTCACAAGCCAGCCCTGTCCCTGTTGGGACTACAGGAATGGAGACTGGACTGCCCCTTTTTTTTCCAGAATGTGTAGAGGGCCCATCCCAGACAGTGACAAACACAGACACACACACACACACACACACACACACACACACATACACATTTACATGGTATATGTGCACATGGATGGACACGTGTGTGCATACACATTGAAGGAACCTACACATGTGCAAAGGCAGTTCCCGATTCTTCCAGGACACCAGGGCATCCAGGCACGCTCATAAACGTAGGCCAGAATGATCTAGAGCACAGGGCACTCACTGCATGTGACAGCCTCTATGAACATGCGTGTCAAGCCAGTCCTTTGTAACGGCCCGGCCCATCGCTGACTTACACTGTGCTGAAACACACAGGGGCTGAAGAGGAGGCTGGATCAGCAGATGGACCTTGCTCTGCGGGTGGGTAGGCAAAGGGTAGCCTAGAGTCCATGCTGTTGGGCAGAGCCAAGGAGAAGCGGCCAAATTGAGTCTAATCTGATGTTGCACCTGGAGTCCGGTATGGACAGGGAAGCAAAACAGTCTGGGAATAGGACCTTCCAAGGTGAAATGGATCCCCAGTCTACAGTTGTGAACAGAGACAAGAAAAGGCCCATAAGAAAGAACTTCAGTGGGTGAAACTGGATGACACAGCCTCATCCTAGCATGGAATGAGTCAGATCAGGGCCATACTATTCGGCTCAGACATCTCCAGTGAGAAAAGAACTAGGTTCAGGGACCCCAGAAGTCAAGGAACCCCAGATCTCAGACCAGCACAGATGATATTGGCCTAGCCCCTGTCACTTTGGCTCCTCCGCCAGAACCAGGCAGGGGATGTGATGAGCCAGCCAGACCCTGTATGTACCCCATCATTCCTTCTGTGGCCAGAAAGATACCTGGCAGGCTCACCCTGCCCTCAGGACCCCTACCACTGAGGCTCTTCAGACCACAGGGATGCTCTCAGGCAAGTGTGCCTGGCCTCACCTCCCTCGGCAGTGATGCTGGGAGCTGAGCTGCGCCACTGGGAGACATGGGGAGCAGGTGTGGGATCCCAGTGCTTAAAGAGGCCGGGCCCGCCATTGCTCCTCCTGCCCCGGCACTGACACAAAGCCCACAGGGTTCCATGGCCTGCTGGCTCCTTTCTCACAAACAGGTGTGAGAGAAAGAATGAGAACTCCAACAAGGTGTGTGCGGCCAGCTGTTGCAGCTGTGACTCACAGCTTCTGGCAGAAAGGGGAGCCAGGCAGGGGGAAATTTCTGAACACTGAGAGTTTTTCTACCTCTCCCCCGCTCACCCTCTCTCTCCTGCTTTCTATATCTGATGTCCTTCCACTTCCTCGTCTGCTATAAGACTCTTACTCAACTTCCAAATTCTTATCCAAAACTCCCCTCATCTATGAACTGTCTCCCCAGGACCCCTTCTGCCTGGTGAGCCGTTCCCTCCCTCGTCAGAGCTACATACTAAAATTGTGTGTTTTATGAGCACCTATTCATGTCAGGATGTCTGCCTTCTCCATTTAATGAGGAGAAGGTTAAAGGTTGGTGCTCAGTGACAGGGACACTTGTCTTGATAGTCCCATGCCACACAGTGCCATATGTCTAGATAATGTCCAGGAAACATGGAGATCGAACATGTTCAGGAGAGGCAGTATCCTAGAACAAGAATGGATTCTGCAATGGGCCTGATGGCTCTACATTGTAATCCCAACTATCCAGGAGGCAGAGGGACCAAAAGTTCAAGGTCAGGCTGGAGAGATGGCTTAGAGGTTAAAGCATTTGCCTGCAAAGCCAAAGAATCCCGGTTCAACTCTCCAGGACTCACGTAAGCCAGATGCACAAGGGGGCAAGGGGGCACATGCGTCTGGAGCTCATTTCCAGTGGCTGGAGGCTCTGGCACGCCCATGTCCAATCTCTCTCTCTCTCTCTCTCTCTCTCTCTCTCTCTCTCTCTCTCTCTCTCTCTCTCTCTGTGTGTGTGTGTGTGTGTGTGTGTGTCTGTGTGTGTGTGTCTTTCTCTCAAATAAATAATAAAACATTTATTTAAAAAGTTCAAGACCGACCTGGGTTATACAGAATTAGTTCAAGGCCAGCCTTGGCAACTTAGTTACACCTTGTCTCAAAATAAAGAATACAAAAGGAAGCCAGATGTGGTGGCGCACGCCTTTAATCCCAGCACTCAGGAGGCAGAGGTAGGAGGATTGCTGTGGGTTCAAGGCCACCCTGAGACTATATGGTGAATTCCAGGTCAGCCTGGGCTAGAGTGAGACCCTACCTTGATAAATCAAAACAAACAAACAAATAAATAAATAATAAATACAAAAAGAGCCTGGGTTATAGAACATTGGCACATGTGTGAGGTCTGAGGTTTAAAAACAAAGAGAGAGAAGCAGATGACAGAGGCAGAAAAGGACAGGAGGAAGGAGGGAAGGAAGGAAGGAAAGAGAGAGAGAGAGCGAGAGAAAGAAAGAAAGCTCTAGAATAAGCAAGACCTGAGTTTGAATCCCATCTCTGCTCTTCTAGCTGTGGAACTTAGTCAAGTTGTTTCGACTAAGCCTCAGCTGGCTGAAATGTGAAAGGGCAATAATCACTGTCACAGCTTATGGACTGTCATGAAAAGACGGTGACCCTGTGACAGGCACAGTGATTACCTTTGCTATATCCCATCAGCATCTAATCTGTCCAGTCGCTTGTTCAGCACCCTCTAGAAATTGCACCAGCAAATGAATGACCATTATCAAGTATGATGAGGTCCCTGACAGAACAGGGGTAATCCAGTAACCCAAAACAAGGAGCCACTGCTTTGTGGCCATGTGACTTTGTGGTTCAAGACATTGACCTTGCTATCAGAAAATATCCAAATCCTATCTCAGGAGCCAGCTGTGTGAACTCGGGTAAGTTAATGCAACCATTTAGAGAATCTGAAATATAATAAAAATTTACTAGCATAATTATACAAAATAAACTATCAGGAGATGAACAAGGAAGATGTGGCGGAGTTGGGAACAGCAGGTGGGTAATGCTGATGAACCTGCGGGGCAATGGGAAGTTGTGTTATTCCAGGTCCCGTGTATGAAGAGGAAGTGACAGATGAGGACCCATGAAGAGACACAAGGGACAGTCAGGAGAAAACGTGAATAGCATGCTAAGTAGCTCCTGATATCGTCCAGTGACCTCAAAGTCCCTCTTCTAGAACGTTCCAAGTACATACTTAGGGGTTCAATAAATATGTATAAGCAACGAAGAAGTGTCACCCAGAACCTGGTCCGTGGCCCTTTCCCCCTGCTGGGTTTCCACTTGTCCCGAACTAGCTGCTGGCCTCAGCAGTCACAGGACCTCTCAGCCTGGCTTCTTGTCTGCTCAGTGGGAAGTGGACTGAGCAGAGGCAGTGTGCCCTGGGGAGGGGCGGGTAGCTGGGTTGAATGAGAGCAAGCCTGGAGGCACTGGCCACAGACCAGGATCTTGGGGGTCTGAAGTAAATCTAAAAGCAGGGCTGGAAAGATGGCTTAGCGGTGAAGGCATTTGCCTACAGAGCCAAAGGACCCAGGTTTGATTCCCCAGGACCCACGTAAGCCAGATACATAAGGTGACACATGTGTTTGGAGTTTGTCTGAGGGGCTACAGAGCCTGGCATGCCCATTCTCTTTCTGTCTGTCTCTCTCCTCTCTCTCTCTCTCGCTCTGCTTATAAATAAATTAATTTTAAAATATAAAATTAAACTAAAATAAAAGCAAATGTCATCTTTATGCCACACTCTGCTCTGGGGTTCATTATCTCCCTCAGCCTTCTGAACCCCAAACTTTTGCCACTGCTTTGAAGATTTCTTTAAAGCATAAGTATCTTTTTGTTGTGTGTGAGTATGCATGTGTATGTGTGTGTTAGTGAAACTTAACACTGAGGACGCTACACTCTGTATGTCTCCAAAAGTTCACCATGCTAAAATATATTCACCAACATAATATTAAGGGGTGGGGGAAAGACTTGGCTGGAATCTGCAAGAGAGCCAGACCCCAGACAGTTAGCCCATCTAGTGTTGGAAGGTGCTACATGAGCTACTGGGGGAAAGTGGCCAAGAATGGGGTGAGCAAGCAGGGGTCTAAGCTACTCAGAAGCAACCAGCCTGACAAGAAGCACATAGCTTTGGTGAGTAACCAGTGGCTTTCTGAGTGGCTACAAGATCTGCTCAGTGGAAAGAACCCATATCTGGAACTGGGAACTCAGTCTGAATCCTACAGAAACAAAGATTATGCTATCCAATGTCAAGCTCCTACTAGTCTTTGGGTAAAAGAGGGACTACGTCCGCAAAACTCACCCTAAGTTAATAATGCTTATCCAACTTAACCTATGCTGATTTCATTCTCCATTGGAGAATCTGTTTTTCTTTTTTAGAAGATAGCGAAACCCAATGAGATAAACCAGCCTTCACACACTTCCACAGAGGAAGTGGAGAGATGAGCAAGAGCGCTGCTTCCATGGGGAGCCTGACAATCAGAGCCAGAGTGAAGGAGACAGACGCTGAGGATTTGCAACATTTACCCAACCAGAAATCCAGAGGTTCCTAAGAGTTCGTCACTGAAGGAGACTTAAAACTTACCCACTGAGGCTCAGAGAATTTTGTGAAAGAGGGGCCAGAAAGATTGTAAGAGCCACAGGTTGGGCCATCATGCCCAGAGGCATTGCCTTCCCCCAGTAACTGACTGCTGCTGTAGAACTCACAACCTCATGGTAAATACCAGCAACCCCACTGAGGAGGGCCCCCAGCAGAATGGGGGCAAGGAGGAGGGAAAAGATAGTATCTATAAAAGGTATGTTAATTTTTAATTTAAATTTAAAAATAAAAATAAGAATGGCTGTTGATAAAATAAAAAATCAGCTTTCCTTTTAAAAATAAAATAAAATAAAATAGGTGGAGCCTGTAGGGACTTATTAATGGGACTATTGGTCTAGAAAAGAGATGGCTTATTCAGTAAAATGCTTGCCATGTGAGTATGAGACCCTGAGTTCAGATCTCCAGCACCCACATAAAAGCCGAGAGTTGTGGCAACATGTGCATCCAATCCAAGCACCATGGAGTTGCAACAAGAGGATTCCCCAGGGCTTATTGATGAATCCAGCCAAACCAGTGAGCTCCATGTTCAGTCTGAAACCCTGTTTCAAAAAATAAAGTAGAGCTGGCTCTCCAGGTTCAGTTTGAAATCCTGTTTCAAAAAGTAAAGTAGAGAGCTGGAGAGATGGCTTAGTGGTTAAGCACTTGCCTATGAAGCCTAAGGACCCCAGTTCAAGGCTCGATTCCCCAGGACCCACATTAGCCAGATGCACAAGGGGGCACATACATCTGGAGTTCGTTTGCAGTGGTTGGAGGCCCTGGCGCACCCATTCTCTCTGTCTCTCTCTCTAGCTGCCTCTTTCTCTCTCTGTCTGTTGTTCTTAAATAAATAAATAAATAAATAAATATAAAACAAAAAATTTAAATAAAAATAAAGTAGAGCCGGATGTGGCTTGGGAGGCAGAGGTAAGAGAATCACCATGAGTTTGAGGCCACCCTGAGACTCCATAGTGAATTCCAGGTCAGCCTGGGCTAGAGTGAGACCCTACCTCGAAAAAAAACAAAAAAATAAAAATAAAGTAGGCTGGGCACGGTGGTGTGTGCTTTTAATCCCAGCACTCAGGAGGCAGAGGTAGGAGAATTGCTGTGAGTTCAAGGCCACCCTAAGACGACATAGTGAATTCCAGGTCAGCCTGAGCTACAGTGAGACCCTACCTGGAAGAAAACCAAAAATAAATAAATAAATAAGGTGGAGCCGGCCATGGTGGTACACACCTTTAATCTCAGCATTCATGAGGCAGAGATAGGAGTTCAAGGCCAGCTTGGGACTACAGAGTGATTCCCAGGACAGCCTGGGCTAGAGTGAGACCCTCCCTAGAAAAAAAAAATATATATATAAGGTGTAAAGTGAGAAAACACACAACATCAACTTCTGGTCTCTACACACATGCACACACATGCACATGTACATGCATGCATGCCCTCACATAAACACACACACATACTACATTCACATGTTTTTAAAAGGATAAAAGAAATATAAGGGAAATGTCGGCTCTTTGGGCCCAGCTGCTCTTCTGCCGTGTGGAGGTCGCAGTGTTTGTCCACTGGAGACAACTCTGACAAGGCACCATCTTAGAAGCAGAAGGAGCCAGCCCTCAGCAGACAGTAAACCTACCTGTCCTTCCATTTTGGACTTCCTGGCTTCCAGAAATATGAGGAATACGTTTTCCTTTTGTTTATGAGCCATTTTGCTATAATAGCATAAATGGACTAAAATGGGGTGGTAGGTAATATTGACAGTATCTAGAATCACCTAGGGGACAAATCTCTGGGCATGTCAGTGAGGGAGTTTCTAGACTGGGTTATTATGGGTAGCATTGTCCATGGGCTGGGGGTTCAGATGGAATAAAAAGGGGAGAGCGAGCTGAGCACGACCATTCATCTTGCTCTCCTTCCTAACTGCAGACTCAGTGTGACCAGATGCCTCATGCTCTGGCCTCCATGCCTTTCCTGCCATGGGACACCCTTGAACTGTGAGTCAAAATAAGCAGTTGTTTCCTTGTTTTGTTTTTTGAGGTAGGGTTTTACCCTAGCCTAAACTGACCTGGAATTCACTCTGTATTCTCAGGGTGACCTTGAACTCACGGCGATCCTCCTACCTTTTCCCCCTGAGTGCTGGGATTAAAGGTGTGTGCCACCACGCCCGATTTAGTTCTTTCCTTAAGTTGGTTTTGTCAGGAATTTTGTCACAGCAATGAGAAAATTAATGGATGCAGATAGGAACCTCAATTTATAAAGTAGTAAAGATCAAAGTTGCTCCTCCTATCAAGACACAGGTGGGAAACATCATCCCTGCCTACCTTCTCTTTCTCCCCACTCACCCACCCAGCCAACTCCCCACCCAACACAGACTGATCCCTGAGGCTCCAAGGAACAGAACCCCCAAATGCTGCTCTTCTCTACCCCACCCAAACCTCATGGCCAAGAAACCTGCCTGGAAGTGAGATCCACCACTGGGCCTGACATCAGAGGACAACCTTGAGCTCGGCAGCTCACAGGATAAAAATGTATTCCTTCTGATCCCCAGCCAGCCTCCTGATAAGCCCAGCCTGCTATAACTTAATATTTCCCCTTTAAGATGTCTGCAGGTCCCTCAGACGTCTGCTTCCAGCCTGCTAGCCTTTGAACTTGAGACATTTTAAGCATCTAGTAGTTGACCAAATAATTTGGGGAGACTTGAAAGGCAGTCCAGGCGGCGGTCAGCCAGCACACCTGCCCGGGAAGTCTACACGGCCTGGCTGTTCTCCCTAAGGGCTCCTCTCCTGGGAAGACTGCTTGAATCAAAGGTAGGGAGGGATCGCAACAAATTCATTTGCAACCACAACAGGATCCTGTTAACAGACTGTCCTGGGGCTGGTATGCCAGAGCCTCCCTAACGCCTACGTCTCTATCAGAAGCTGTGTCCCTGGCTGTACAGTAACAACTCCACTTGGCTGAGCGCTATCAGAGCTTGCAACTGGGCTTCCATCCCAGGGTCCCAGGGCTTCAGCACTGTACCACAGACAGATCAATCCCTGATGTCCCCGCTCAGGACAAACCATGGCCATTCCAACTCCAGTCCATCCCTCTTCCCCCCATGACCCTGCCATCACTGTGCCTCCCTTCCTAAGAAGACGAAGACACCAATGGGTCAAGTGTTTGTCACACAAGCATAAGGACTTAAGTTCAGATCCCCAGAACCCAGGTAAAATGCCAGGCTTGATGTAAAATTATAGGCTTGACCTGTAATCCCACCACTGGGGAGGCTGAGACAGGAAACTCCCTGGTGCTTGCTGGCTAACTAGTCTAACCTGAATTGGTAAGCTCTGGGTTTGCTAAGAGGTTTTGTTTCCAAAAGGGGGAAAAAGTGGGCTGGAGAGATGGCTCAGCTGTTAAGGTGCTTGCCTGCAAAGCCTAATGACCTAGGTTCAATTCCCCAGTACCCATGTAAAGACAGATGCACAAGATGGTGCATGCATCTGAAGTTCATATGCAGTGGCTAGAGGCCCTGGTGCACCCATTCATTTCATTCTCTCTCTCTCTCTCTCTCTCTCTCTCTCTCTCTCTCTCTCTCTTTCTCCTTCTCTCTTTTTGCAAATAAAATATATATAAAGAGTTCTGGGCTGCAGAGATGTCAGGCACTGCCAGGCACAGGCTGGAGCCTTCAGGGGAAGGGCTTGAGCTTCCAGGCATGGCTAAGGACCACCAGGCTACAGGAGGCCACTCCCTCTCCAAGCCCAGCACACCTGAACTTAGGCTCTGCCCATAGCCCTGTGACCTTTGGCTAGTTGCCTAGGAAACTCCTTATCAGCCTTCACACCGCCCATTCCCATGAGATCCTAGATCACCTGACACCCCCGCCATTGCCTACATGATGGAATGAATGTCCCCATATGCTAATTAGGCATCAGAAATGAACTTGGTATGTCCATCCCCTTAGGACCCTTCCCCCCACCCTCAGATGCTTATGAACCCATTTCACTGACAATAAACTGAGAGAGCTGTTCAACTTCCTCCAGGGAGTGTTTTTCTCTCGTCATGCGCTCACAGGTCCCCGGTTGCCTGGATGCTTTGTGGGGGGGGACCCGCAACCGGTCCCTGGAGCAAGAATCCAGGAACCCACAGCTGGCACCTGAACTTAAGCTCTTGCTTGCAAAGCCTAATGACCTTGATTCAATTCCCCAGGACCCAAGTAAAGTCAAATGCAGAAAGTGGCACGTGCATCTGGAGTTCATTTGCAGTGGCTGGAGGCCCTGTTGCGCCCATATCCATTCTCTGTGTGTGTGTGTGTGTGTGTGGGTGTGCTGTATATGTATGAGCATGCACGTTCCAAGGCATGCATGTGTGTGGAGCTCAGAGGACAACCTTAAAGTACTGGTCCTTGCGCTCCACCTTGTTTGAGACCCGGTCTCCCTTGTTGTTTTGCCACTACAAACACCAGGCTAGCTGGCCTATAAGCTTCAGCATTCTCCTGACTCTGCCTCCATTGCTGTAGGCACCTTGGCATTACAGAGAGGCGCACTACTTTACAGGACTCCAGCTTTACCTGGCTCCTGGGGATCTGAACTCCAGTGGCCAGGCTGACATAGCAAGAGCCTTTAACCACTATGCCATTCCCCCAGCCCATGGAGACCTGGTCAGCAGCTTTCTTCCAGGTCCACTTTCCAACCCTGCATATCCCACTCAACCGAGCCAGAGTCCGGCTTGGAGGTGAGCACAGCACCGAGCTTGGTGGGAGGTGGACAGCGGACCTAGTGGTTGATCAGGGGCTCCGGCCTCTTGATTGCCTGCTCATGGGGCGTCTCGTGAATGCATGCACCTGATTAAGGATTCGTGCTCTCCACAGAGGGCAGCCGAGGATCCTGTACCCTGTGATGCTAGCAAGGTTTCTCCTCATCAGTGCCCTTGGCCACCCAGACCCTTCGCCACTCTTCCTTCCTTCCTCCCTTCCTTCCTACTCATTCCATCCTGCAGCATGCCTTTGGAATTTCCAGTGTGCCAACTTTTTCCACTCCTTAGACTTTTGTTATTGTTATTTTGTTGTTGTTGTTTATTTTTATTTATTTATTTGAGAGTGACAGAGAGAGAAAGAGGCAGATAGAGAAAGAGGGCTTCCAGCCTCTGCAAACGAACTCCAAACGCGTGCGCCCCCTTGTGCATCTGGCTAACGTGGGTCCTGGGGAATCAAGCCTCGAACCAGGGTCCTTAGGCTTCACAGGCAAGTGCTTAACCGCTAAGCCATCTCTCCAGCCCTGTTATTGTTATTGTTTTCAAGGCAGGGTCTCAGTCTATCCCAGGCTGAACTGGAACTCACTTTGTAGCCCAGGTTGGCCTCAAACTCATGGCAATCCTCCTACCTCAGCTCCCCCCCCCCCCACAGTGCTGGGACTAAAGGCATGCACCACCATGCCTGGCTTTTCTATACCCTCAAACTTTTATCTCCCTCTCTACATACATTCCCTCTGCCCATACTTCCCCAATTCCTCTCTCTCTCTCTCTCTCTCTCTCTCTCTCCTAATGAAACCAGCAAATCAAGTTAACACTGAGCCCTTAGAATAAGGGCTCACCATGCATGTAACTATAGAATTACATCTGTGCCCATTCTAATTACGAATGTACTTGCCTCATTCATTGAGGCTGTTCTGAGGTCAGTGGAGAATAGATGCTTCGTTTTTCTTTTAAAATTTTTTTGTTTATTTTTATTTATTTATTTGAGAGCAACAGAAAGAGAGAAAGAGGGAGGGAGAGAGAGAAGAAAAAATGGGTGCACCAGGGCCTCCAACCACTGCAAATGAACTCCAGATGCGTGCACCCCCTTGTGCATCTGGCTAACGTGGGTCCTAGGGAATCGAGCCTCGAACTGGGGTCCTTAGGCTTCACAGGCAAGCGCTTAACTGCTAAGCCACCCCCCCCCCAGCCCCGAGAATAGATGTTTCTATCACTTCTGCACAGAGGCCAATATCACTAACATAAAGATACTGACATTTACGGCAGTCACTCTCCGTTGCTGACACGGGATGGTCAGAACCACAATCCCAGGTGTTCTTTCTTTGGGTAGAAACAGTCCCTAGGTAAAAGCACTCCAGGCACAAAGCCCGTCTGCTCCATTACTGCTGGCCCTGTGATGCAATTTCCAGAAATCTACTGTAGGAAGGCCTCTCCTTTCTTTCCAAACCTACTCTTCCAGAAATTTTGTCAGCTAGGGCCAAAAAAAAAAAAAGACCTTAAAGACACGCATTTGCTTATTTCTACTTCCAGAAATGTATTCTAAGGAATATATGTATGTAAGGGTGTGGGGGGGAACATTTAAAGTAGCCACACATGGAGAGATGGCTCAGCGGTTAAGGCGCTTGCCTACAAAACCTACGGTTTTTCGATTCCTCAGTACCCATGTAATGCCAGATGTACAAGGTGGCATGTGCATACGAAGTTCATTTGCAGTGGCTGGAGGCCCTGACATGCCCATTCTCTATCTTCCTATCTGCCTCTTTCTATCTCTCTGTCTTAAATAAATAGCCGCACATAAAAATTGGAATGAATCCCCACAGAGCGAGATGCTATGCGGGTTATTTACCTCATGTCTCTTGGGGTGAATTCGCCATCCCTGGCTTGCCATTGATGAAAAGATAACTCGGAACACGATGCAGAACCATCTGGCTTCCTGTTAGGTCCCGCTCCAGCATGAGAAAGGACTCACCCTGGCTTTTCCTGTCCTGCCAGTACCATCTCAGGGCTGACCATCAGCTCAGGCCCTCTGTTTCCTTCTGTGCTCCCCAGCCCAGCCCCATTCCACCGCCACAAGCCACATGATTGGCAGCGCAGGATCCTGGGTCTGAGCCCATAAGTCCTAACAGCCGCTCTCTTCCCTTTTGCTCCTCTAGCCCTGTGGATAGCAGCACTTCCTGCAATCATTAGCTCTGAGTTGTTCTGTAGTCCTTTCTTGCTCTATCGGCTGCCCAGTGCCGACATAGCCAAGTCCCTGCATTAAATCCCTCTGTCTGAAATACCATGTGTGGTGTCTGACTTCCTAATGGAGGTCTGGCGGATACAGATGATATGACAACCCCATAAAACAGGACCTATATGTGTGTTTATCAGTGCCAGGGCTGGTTTGGATTCAAAGCAAATGGAAACGCCATATATTACTGAAAGGATTGTAAGTGTATAGCCATTTTAGAGAACAATTTGGCAAGAAACTAAAGTTAAAGTAGCTACCCTGCCATTCTGGTTCTGAGTACGATTTCTGAAGAACCTCTTAAAAATATGAATAGGAGCCAGGCATGGTGGTGCACGCCTTTAATCCCAGCACTCGGGAGGCAGAAGTAGGAGGGTCACCATGAGTTTGAGGCCACCCTGAAACTACATAGTGGATTCCAGGTCAGCCTGGGCCACAGTGAGACACTACCTTGAAAAATCAAACAATAAAAATAAAATAAAAATTATATATACAGGAAGAGAGCATCATCCTTTAGTTTTCCTATCAGTAGGAAATGGGTGAGCACATTATGAATATTCATATAATGTCACACTATGCCATGGTGAAAAAATGAGGAAGTGAAATTACACATAGCAATACAGATAAAATCTAGATTACGTAATTTTTTGTGTTTTTGTTTTGTTTTTCAAGGTAGGGTCTCACTCTAGCCCAGGCTGACCTGGAATTCACTATGGAGTCTCAGGGTGGTCTCAAACTCATGGCGATCCTCCTACCTCTGCCTCCCAAGTGCTGGGATTAAAGGCGTGCGCCACCACGCCTGGCTTAGATTATGTAATTTTGAAAGCAATCTACAAAAAGATGTGTATTGAAACCTATCACTTAGATCTGTAAAGTTTTAAAGCAACTACATGTTGTTAATGTGCTGACTTGAATATCGAAAAATGTATACACCATGCATTGCAAATTAAATTGGAATTCTTTAGAAGCACTAGCTTTGGAATAACATTGACTGAGTGGTGGGAGGAATGGAAATGGAAATCAGGAAAGGGGCACAGGTACATTTAGGTTTATAGCTGAGGTCTACTGGTGGGGACAATTAAAATAGGGGACTAGCGGGAGGGAGCAGAGGGGAGAGTAAGAGTCTATTTAGAGGCATAGAGGTCATGTGCCAGTTAGCATCATGTACCTAGGTATCTATTAAAATTATAGCCAGGCATGGTGGCACATGCCTTTAATCCCAGCACTCGGGAGGC
The DNA here is from genome assembly GCF_020740685.1 of Jaculus jaculus. Taxonomy (NCBI): domain Eukaryota; kingdom Metazoa; phylum Chordata; class Mammalia; order Rodentia; family Dipodidae; genus Jaculus; species Jaculus jaculus. The sequence continues at coordinate 70,239,909 of NC_059106.1, read as the reverse complement.
AGAGGTAGGAGGATCGCCATAAATTCGACCTGTGAGTTCGAGGCCACCCTGAGAATACAGAATGAATTCCAGGTCAGCCCAGGCTAGAGTGAGACCCTACCACGAAAGACCAAAAAGAAAAAAAAAATTATTATGTATGAGGCTCAGGAGACAACACAGTGGATAAAGTTCTCTCCATGCAACTCTGAGTGCCTGAGTTTGGATCCCCAGAGCCCACATAAAAGCTAGACGCTTCTGTAATCCCGGTTCACCTACAGCAAGATGGGAGGCAGAGGCAGGAGAAAGTCCCCAGGGGCTCGTAGACCAGCTAGCCTGGCAAACAGACTGGTGGGCAGTGAGAGACCCCACCTCAAATGAGGTGGGAAGCGAGGACTGCCCTGAGAGTGGTCCTGTGATCCTCACACGCATGTCATAGCACATGCACTTGCACACACGTGTGTCATATACACACAACAGATCAAACATGCTTTCTGCTGATGACCACTGCACATGCTTCGGCTGCAAGGTCACTGAGACCAAGCTGGAACTGAGCTGAAGACCTCCTCCCCACAGACCAGCTGACAGAGAGCTGGGAAAAGCTATGCTGCATGCAGCTCCGTGGGAGAGAGAGAAGTCATCATCAGTGGTGACAAACGATGGACATTTTAAGCCGTAAGCTTGGCCAGCCAGATCCAATGACCCAATGGGTGCAATATCATGGCAGGTCTGTTATGGGGGAAACCAACCATTCTCTAATTGTACTGGAGGCCTGCTCCATAGAAAGCACTACATGCCCCATACTGAAAACTTAGTCAAAAGCCTATGGCAGGGGAGGTCATGAGCCCTAGGGATGTAATGCCAGATGTTGTCTGGCTAAATGCATATATTTTGCTCACCAAACTGACCTCTAAGCACTTTTCTTAATGCTCATACCCACATTTTTTTTTAATTTTATTTTAGAGAGAGAGAGAAAAAAGTTGGTATCCCAGGGCCTCAGCCACTACAATAAAACTCCAGATGCTTGCGCCACCTAGTGGGCATATGAGACCTTGTGCTTGTCTCACCTTTGTGCGTCTGGCTGATGTGGGATCTGGGGGGTAGAACATGGGTCCTTAGGCTTTGCAGGCAAGCACCTTAACCCTAAGCCATCTCTCCAGCCCTTATATCCATATATTAATCCTATTCTCACTTTTGGTTAGAGAAGCTTCTCTTTTCAGATGTTGGTGACCTTGGGATGACTCAGGAGGCACCATGGTGCTGAGAAGAAGTGACAGAGGAGTGCTCAGCACTGAAACATCTCGATCACACCTTCCAAGGCTCAGGGTCCATTGTGGGAAAGGTGGTGAAAAGAATGTAAGAGCCAAAGGAAGGGTAAGACTGCTTAAAATGCAATCTTCCAGACACAATTTGGCCTTGATATCCATGACCTCGCAGTGTCTAGTACTACATACACAAGATCCTCATTATAGAAAGAAAAGATGATGTCATAAAAATAAAAGAGAGGGCTGGAGAGATGGCTTAGCAGTTAAAGTGCTTGCCTGCAAAGCCTAAGGACCTAGGTTTGATTCCCCAGAACCCACATACAAGGTGGTTCATGAGTCTGAACTTCATTTGCAGTGGCTGGAAGCCTTAGCAAGCCCATTCGGGGGGTATGTGTGTGTATGTGTGTGTGTGTACGCATGCATGTGCATGCACTTATTTCTCTCTCTAATAAATAAATAAAAATAAAATATTTTTAAAATAAGATTAATTGAGAGAGGGAGGGGATATGATGAAGATTGGATTTGTGAAGAGGAAAGTAGAGAAAGGGAGGAAATTTTATGGTTTATTGTCTATAATTATGGAAATTGTCAATACAAATTTTTTTAATGTTTTAAACATGACTTTTTGACATGAAAGTATTAAGTAAAATAAGGGTCCAATACAGTGTGGCTTTCTGTTTTGCTCTATTTTTCGAGGTAGAGTTTCATGGTAGCTCAGGTTGACCTGAAATTCACTATGTAGTCTCAGGGTAGCCTGGAACTCATGGCAATCCTCCTACCTCTGCCTCCCAAGTACTGGGAATAAAGGCGTGTGCCACCACACCCCGCTTGTTTTGGCTTTTTAGACAGAGTTTCACTTTGTGGCTCAGGTTAGCCTAGAACTCATACCAATCCCACTGCTTCTGATCTCTAGGTGCTGAGATTACAGTCATGAGCCACCACGCTCAGCTTCATAGTAGGTACTTCATTATCCCCCTTTAAAATAACATACATGGGCTGGAGAGATGGCTTAGCAGTTAAGCGCTTGCCTGTGAAGCCTAAGGATCCCGGTTCGAGGCTCGGTTCCCCAGGACCCACGTTAGCCAGATGCACAAGGGGGCACACGCGTCTGGAGTTCATTTGCAGAGGCTGGAAGCCCTGGCGCACCCATTCTCTCTCTCTCCCTCTATCTGTCTTTCTCTCTGTGTCTGTTTTTGCTCTCAAATAAATAAATAAATAAAAATACTTTAAAAAATTTTTTTAAATAACATACATTTATTTGTGTAGAGGGGTAATGACTGCAAAATAATAGACCCCACCTGTAATCACGTGTTTACCTGAGGGGAATATGTAACTTGATTTTCCTTCTTTATGTTTATCTGTATTTTCTGTTTGTTTCTAAAACAAATGAAGTGCTTATGGAATAAATCCTTAAGGATCCTTTCTAAATGTACTCCTACAGAAAATCCTCCCTTATCCACTGCTGTGATTTCAATATCTCACTCAGGGGCTTTCAAAAATGCGGTGTGTAAGACAATTTTAGGTGATGTAATACAGATAGAGTATTTTTTAATTTTCACAAGGATGAATCCATCTTAACATATTTTACAAAATTAAATTAGTACATTAAATTCGTGATTCAATTTGTACTTGAATTTCTTTTGTTTGTTTAAGCAGAATTCCTGAAGTGCAGGGGGAAATTATTGTCTTTTTAATACATAGAACTGAGCCTGAGGGATATGTATTTTGGGGGGAAAAATATGATTCTAAGCCCCTATCACCCCATGCATAAAGATCAGTTCTGTGTATCCTAAATGTTTAAGATAATACAACTAAGTTTCTATATGAGACACATAGGAGAATCTTCAGGAATATGGAATCAAAGGTTTCTTCAACAGAATGAAAGGTTAATGATAATGCAGGAAATACTGATATATAAGATTACTTTAAAATAAAATATTTCCTGGGCTAGAGAGATGGCTTAGCAGTTAAGACACTTGCCTGCAAAGCCAAAGGACCTAGGTTCAATTCCCCAGGGCCCACATAAACCAGATGCACAAGATGGCACATGAGTCTGGAGTTCATTTGCAATGGCTGGATGTCCTGGCATGCCCATTCATTCTCTCTCTCTCTCTCTCCTTCTCTCTCCCTCTGTCTCTGTCTCTGTCTCTCTCAAATAAATAAATGATTTTTTTAAATTTTCCTTAGTGAGGTAACCCAAGCCCAGAAAGCCAAACATCACATGTTCTCTCTCGTATGTGGATCCTAGCTATAAATGATTGGAATAAATAAATAAATAAATGATAGGAATAAAGCTCATTCGCAGAATCTAGTAAGCTACAAAGGAGATATAAAGTGAATAGAAAGGGAGGGGGGACTCAATAGGATGCTATTGTATATATTTAAGTAGAAGAACAGATTAATGGGGGTGAAAAGGCCTAAGTGAGGTCAGGGGAAGAGATTGAGTAAAGGAAAGGTGGAGAGAGAGAGCTAATCAAAATCTAAGAGGATATAAATAAGACATGAACACCTACATTTTTGGACAATGGAACTCAGAAACCATAGATTGTTAGAAAATTTTCAGTGCCAGGGATGGGATACCTTCCAGTGAGTTGTTGGCCAGGGAGGTCACTGATAGCCCAAAACATTACAGGCCATTGTCAAGGCTCTTGGTTTCCCACCAGGAATAGATGGTAAGACCCAATTGCTGAAAGCTCCACATACTTGGGTTGCAAGGCCACTGAGAAATCCTGCTGGAGCTAAGCTGCAAACCTTCTCCATGTAGACCAGCTGACAGAAAGCTGGAAAAAGTTACACTGTATACATTCAAAGGGAGAAAGAGAAATCACCAGTGGAGATACTCAACAGTAGACACTGTAAGCCTTATATTTGGCCAGCCAGGCCAAATGAGCCAACAGGTACAATAGTGACATGTATGTTATGGGGGAAACCATCTGCTTTCTAATTTGACTGGAGGCCTGCTCCATGGGAGAGAATACATCCCTGATACTGAAAACCTACAACAGGGGTAATCATGAGCCCTAGGGGTGTAATGCCTGCTGGTGTCTGGCTAAATGTATATACTACGCTCACCAAACTGCCTGGTAAGCATTTCTCTTACTGTTCATACCCATATATTAATGCAACTCTTGTTTTTGTTTAGAGAAGCTTCTCTTTTCAGATGGTGGTGACCTTGGGATGACTCAGAAGGCACCATGATGCTGTGAAGAAGTGACAGAGGGGCTGGAGAGATGACTTAGCCATTAAAGCATTTGCCTACAAAGCCAAAGGACCCAGATTCAACTCCCCAGGATCCACGTAAGCCAGATGCACAAGGGATGCATGGATCTGGAGTTCGTTTGCACTGGCTGGAGGCCCTGAGTGCCATTCTCTATCTTCTTCTTTCTCTCTCCTCCTCTCTCTCTCAAATAAATTAATTAAAATAAATTTTAAAAACAAAGTGACAGAAGAGTTCTCAGCACTGAAATATTTCTATCATATTGTGGTAGTTTGAATAGATGGCCCCCAATATGTTCAGTTTTTTTAATTAGTTTGTAGTTTGAATCTGCAGCCACCTGGCTGGAGGTGGTATAACTGGGTGGATCTTAAGGTGTGGTGGTGGGTTTGAGGTTTCAATCTAAAGATATGCAAAGTGAGCCTAGCTGGAGTTCCTGAGTGTGCTGTGCTGTGTGGCTTTTGGCTTTTGGCTTGTGCTTCGCTGCCTCTGCTTGATCCTGTGAAAGCAGACCAGCTTCTCCTGCCATTACGGAACTTCCCCTGGATCTGTAAGCTTCAAAAAATATCCCTTCCTCAATAACCATGCCTGGTCTGGAAATTCATCTCAGCAAACCTGAAGCCGTCTTCTACACACATCTTCCAAGGCTCAGGGTCCATTGTGCAAGAGGTGGCAGAAAAAATGTAAAAGCCAAAGGAAGGGTAAGACTCCTTACAACATGCTCCTCTAGACACAAAATGGCCTGGATATCCGTGACCTCACAGAGCCTAACACTGCCTACACAAGACCATCATAATAGGAGGAAAAGATGATGACATCAAAATAAAGAGACTGATTGAGAGGGGGAGGGGATATGATGTAGAATGGAGTTTCAAAGGGGAAAGTGGGGGAGGGAGAGTATTACCATAGGTTATTGTCTGCAATTATGGAAGTTGTCAATAAAAAATAAATTAATAAAATAAAAAGAAAAAAAGAGCACTAATTAGGATATGAAAACAACATGAGATGTTGTGAAAACTGCACCCTAAGTTGATGGCCTTTAAGATAGGCTTCTAGTGTCATCCCTTCCCATACTGAATAAGGCTGACCTGTGTGCCTGCTGGGATAGCATGCAAATATCATTGTGTGGCATTGTAATTTTCACATTGGCTGTCTTGCTCCAAGCAAAGTCAGCCACCATGTCCTAATATTGAGGTTCAGGAAGAGTCCCCCAGAATTTATGAACTCCAAATTTCAGGTTCTCTACCACCTTTAATAAAGAATTAGCAAATGTGGACTCAAGAAAATAAAATAAGAAAAATAAAAAATTTCTATTTGTCAAAGGATGCCACTGAAAGTGTAAAAGAAAAAATTATATTGAGCTGGGCATGATGGTGCACACTTAATCCCTGCACTTGGGAGATGGAGTCAGGAGGACCAGCAGTTTAAGGTAACCCTCAGCTACATAGGGAGTTCTAGGCCAGCCTGAGCTACATGAGACCTTGGCTCAATATATATATATAAGGGCCTGGTAGTAGCTAAAGGTGCTGGTGTGCAAAGCTTGCCTGGGTTTGTTTTCCCCATGTCAAATGCACATAGTGGAGCACAAATCTGGAGTTCATTGCAGCAGCAATGGTATACCCTTTCATATTCACTTCTCTCTCTCTCTCTCTCTCTTGCTCTCCTTTCAAATAAACAAATAAATGTTTTTATAAAGAATAATGAGGTAAGTTGTTGGCCACGTAGGTCCCTGATGCCCCCAAAACATTACAGGCCATTGCCAAGGCCCTTGGTTTCCCACCAGGGATAGATGGTAAGACCCTATTGCTGAAGACTCCACATACTTGTGCTGCAAGGCCACTGAGAAATCCTGCTGGAACTGAGCTGATAACCTCCTCCATGCAGACCAGCTGACAGAAAGCTAGAAGAAGCCATTCTGCATGCAGTTCAACGGGAGAGAGAGAAATCACCAGTGAAGATACTCAGCAGTGGATACTGCAAGCCTTATAATTGGCCAGCCAGGCCAAAGGAGCCAAGGCGTGCAATAGTGGCATGGTGGAAACCAAAGGCCATCTAACTGGACTGGAGGCCTGCTCCATGGGAGGGAATACATCCCTGATACTGAAAACCTGCAACAGGGGTAGTCATGAGCCCTAGGGGTGTAACGTCTGCTAGTGTCTGGCTAAATGTATATACTATGCTTATCAAACTGCCCAGTAAGCACTTCTCTTAATGTTTATACCTATATATTAAAGCTACTCTCACTTTTGGTTGAGAACCTTCTCTTTTCAGATGGCTGTGACCTTGGGATGACTCAGAAGGTATCATGGTGCTGGAAAGAAATGACAGGAGTGCTCAGCACTGCAATATCTCTATCACACCTTCCAAGGCTCAGGGTCCATTGCAGAAGAAGTGGCAGAAAGAATGTAAGAGCCAAAGGAAGGGTAGGACTCCTTACAACATGCTTGTGGTGGTTTGATTCAGGTGTCCCCCATAAACCTAGGTGTTGTGAATGCTAGCTCCCCAGCTGATGGATATTTGGGAATTAATGCCTCCTGGAGGGAGTGTATTGTTGGGGGCGGGCTTATGGGCTTTATAGCCAGTTTCCCGTTGCCAGTGTTTGGCACACCCTCCTGTTGCTGTAGTCCACCTTATGTTGGCCAGGGAGTGATGTCCACCCTCTGCTCATGCCATTGTTTTCCCCTGCCATCATGAAGCTTCCCCTCGAGCCTATAAACCAAAATAAATCTCTTTTTCCCAGAAGCTGCTCTTGGTTGGGTGATTTCTAACAGCAATGCGAACCGGACTGCAACAATGCTCCTCCAGACACAAAATGTCCTGGATATCCATGTCCTCACAGTGCCTGATACTACCTGCATAAGACCATCATAATAGGAGGAAAAGATGATGACATCAAAATAAAAGAGAGACTGATTGAGATGAGGATGGGATGTGATGGAGTGTGGAGTTTCAAAGGAGAAAGTGGGGGGAGGGAGAGTATTACCATGGGATATTGTTTATAATAATGGAAGTTGTTAATAAAAAAAGATTTAAAAATATTTTTCAAAAGAAGAAGAATGAGGGCTAAAGAAATAACTTAGTGGTTAAGGCGCCTGCCTGCAAAGCCTAGGGACTCATGTTCAACCTCCAGATCCCATGTAAGCCATACACACAAGGTGACATAAGCTTGCAAGGTTGCACATACACACAAGATAGTGCATGTGACTGAGTTTGATTGCAGTGGCTAGAGGCCCTGGCATGCCAGTTCTCTCTCTTTCTCTCTCTCTCTTTCTTATTCTTGCTCTTGTACATTAAAAAAAAAAAAAAAGGCCAGTCTGTTGGATTGCTTCAAAAAAAAAAAAAAAAGAATAATGTGAGTTGCAGTCTTCGTAGCCTGCAGTAGACTCATGACTAGAAAGTATAAATAAGCCCTGGACATCACTTGTAAAAAGACAGACAGCCCAGTTGGAAAATGAGCCAAAGACTTAAACAGGTCACTCTAGGAAGACACCCATGCATCTCATAAACACACACCATGCAAGGGGTGCTTAGGGCAATCTGGCCATGTCCCTTTGCTTCACTTAAGAGATTATTAGATGATTCACTCTGAGAATTTCCAAATCGTGAAATCAAAGAGCCACACACAGAAGCTTCACATACTTTTAAGTATATATTTTATACTACAGTAAAAAGATTAGTGTTTAAAAAAAAAGAAATTTGTATAGCAAGATAAATAATGTCTTGGCATTTTTATTGATCAAAAGACAGTCCAAAGAGATAACAGTACATTGCGTAACTTTCAACAGAAGCAATATAAAGAGAAGGCAAACATAAATAAAAATGATTACCTGCAGGAGGAACAGAAAGAGAAGGGGAAAGGAAAAGGAATAAAAATTAGATTTCTGGGCCGGAGAGATGGCTTAGTGGTTAAGGCACTTGCCTGAAAAGCCTGGAGACCCAGGTTTGGTTCCCCAGTACCCACATCAGCCAGATGCACAAGGTGGAGTTTGTTTGCAATGGCTGGTGGCCCTGGTGACCCCATTCTCTATCTGCCTGTTTCTCTTTATCTCTCTCTCTCTCTCCCCTCTCAAACAAATAAATAATTTTTTTAAATACTAGGTTTCTTTGCATGTGTATGCGGTGTTTTGTCTTGCTTTTTGCATACATGTGGTGTATGTGCATGTGTATGTACATGTTTGTATATATATAAGTACATAGGTGTGCCAGAAGCCAACACTGGACAGCTTCTTCAATCCCCCTCCACCTTAGTCTTGGAGATAGTCTCTCACTGAACCTAGAGCTGACTGAGGAAGCTACACTAGCTAGCCAGTGAACCACAGGGGTTCTCTGTCTTGTCTCCCCAGCACTGAGATTTAAGGTGTATACCACCATGCCCAGCATTTTATGTGGGTGCTGGGACTCTGAACTCAGGTCTTCATGCTTGCATAGCATGGACTTTACCATGCTCCAGCACCACCACCCCCCGTGTATGTGTTTTAATAGTCTTGATTCACAATTATGTAAGTAGTCAATATCATTTCAATTAACCTAAAATTAATAATCAAGCAACAAAATTATAGATACAGCAAAAATTTTTGACAGTATTAAGTTCGGGGTCTGAGTCATGTAGTATGAACGCAAGATTTCCATCTGAGTGGGTGCTGACAAGACAGGCCACAACCCAAGTCACAACAGGACAGACATCACTAATCTACTGTAGCTTGTTCCTACCCATCCTAGAAGATTCATCTCAAAATCCAACTTAACACAGCACATCAGGCAGCATTGACACAGGCTTCTCATCCAATCGTACGCTAGCAGGACTTCAATTAGGCTGAAAGCGTATCACCTGGGTCCCCTAGCCTCTCATTTTACTAATGGGAAAACCAAGGCCAAGACTGGAATGGCTTGCTCAAGGTCACACAAGGAGTTTCAAGTTCTCTCTGCTACACCACCACCCAGGAATTAGTGCCCAAGCCTTCAGAGAAGCATCCTTGTTCTTTGACCAACAACCAGTGGGCTGGGCAGGAAGTAAGAAGTTATGATCAGCTGCTTAAAAGACTTCCTTGAAGGAGCACATAGAGCTCTTTCCTGGCCTTCCCCAAGCCTGGCCACCTTCTTCCCCGAACACCCTGCCCCAGGGGTTTCACTATATCCCAGTGGTCCCGCCACTTCCCTGTCAGCAAAATTGCCCTGCCTCCCAGCTAACCTCAGCCTTAGCTCCCGAGCCTGTCATTGGTTTGTCAACAGATCTCCAACTACCTCCTTCTCCTAACAGCAGCTGTGCCTCCTATGAACTCCAGCTCAGTCCCTCCTCACGCCCTTTGTCCAAGTTGTTCCCACCACCTTGGAAAGTCTTCTTTGTCCCCGGGCTGGGTTAAAGCTGACTCAGTGGATGTGCTCAAGAGGCTCCAACCTGAAGACCCAGAAGCAGACCAACCAGAGATAAATCTAATGAAAGCTAGAGACCCCATTCCCACTTGAATACACGGAAATACAACACTCCCATTGAATGCCCAAGGACAAGATGAATGGAATCTAGATATAGATATAGAGATAGATAGATAGATAGATAGATAGATAGATAGATAGACAGATAGATAATAGATAGATAGATAGATAGATAGATAGATAGATAGATAGATAGATAATGTTTACTATATGAAAAGGAACTAGTTAGAGAAAGGAAAGGGGTCAACAAGACAGGGTACAAGACAGGATATGTGGAGAGTGAATAAGACCAAAGTTCAGTGATTTGCATATTTGGAAATGTTATGATGAGAAGCTGGAGAGATGGCTCAATAGTTAAAGCCACTTGCTTGCAAAGCCTTGTGGCCTGGATTCAAGTCCCCATTGCCCTCATAAAGCCATGTGCAAATGGCACATGCATTTGGAATTTGTTTGCAGTCGCAAGAGGCCTTCTCTCTCTCTCTCTCTTTCTCTTTCTCGCTCGCTCTTGATTTTACTCTCTCTGGTTATAAATAAATAAACTTTAAATATTTTCAAAGAAAATGTTATCATGAACTCAATTAAGACTACACTAAGCAGGCACGACCCCATTTGACCCCCCAGACACCACCAGGAAGTAGGAGTCTGAGAGCCGCACTTTACAGACAAGGGAAAAGGCACTGAGGATTCAATCCCAAAGCCTCGGAATTCAAATCCAAACGCCTCTCACTCCCCAGCCTGTGCTTTTAAATGATTTGCTAAAGTTTGGGGTTAGGTAGTAAATGTGGTCAGAATTTTCCAGAGCATTAAAAGGGCAGATGCCTGGCCCCTCACTAAGTCTAATGAATCAGATCCTCTGGGGTGGGGCCTCAGAATCATTAAGGAGAGCTCCCGCTGGTTCTCGGTACCCTGAGGTTGGAAATGGCTGCCCTTCACTGCACTGTCTTCCCCAGGAAGCGGTGGCTAAACGCTCCAGCTATTTTGATTGCAACAACAACTTCCCCCAGTGCTCAGTAGCACAAAGCGACCAGTCTTGCATTTTGCTCCCAAATATGTGGTTGTAGAAGTTGGGAAGGGAATCGCTTCCACCAGACTTTACTGGATGAAACAATCACAAGCTAGCCCAGGTTGAAGAGGAAGGGAATTGGGTCCCACCTCCTGATGAGGCCCTAGGAACCCCCTCACCCTTTGCACAGAACGTGAGGGAGGGGAGCTGGTGTTACGGCCATCTTTGAAAAGGGCAATCTGTCACTTGAAGCCTCTCCCTGCCGGCAAAACCTGGTAAAATCAACCTGACTCCTTCAATCTGCAGCTTGGAGAGCACCCGCTTAACATTCATCAAAGTCACTTTTCGACAGGTCTCCTCATGCTTCATGGTTCGCCCTTTCTGCTTCAGGAGGAGCCGCAGTGGCTGCGCCACACACCCCAGTGGCTACACACTCAGCAAGTGTTCTTGGTGGCAGCGCTTTCCAGGCAGCTGGTGATCTCTTGGAGTAGTGTGAAAACTGTGTGTGTGTGTGTGTGTGTGTGTGTGTTCATCCAGCTTCCTTCTGCATTCAGGTGGGCTCATCCAGGGTACAAGGTAGACGTGATGGGAGACCTAAGATCAGACTGACACCATTTTAGAGGACAGAAAGAATTTAATTGGTACAACCTTTCCAAAGGGCAACTCGACCATATATATCAAAGTGTAAAATGTGCATACTCTTATTTTTTCTTTCTTGCTTTATTTAAGAGAGAGTGAGAGAGACAGAATAGGTATGTCAGGGCCTCTAGCCACTACAAGCAAACTCCAGATACATGAGCCACCTTGTACATCTGACTTACCTGGGTGCTGGGTGATCAAACCTGGGTCCATAGGCTTTGCAGGCAGGTGTCTTAACAGCTAAGCTATTTCTCCAGCCCCTGCTTTTTTAAAATGTATTTTTATTTATTTATTTGAGAGACAGACAGAGAGAAAGAGGGTGAGTATGAATTTACCAGGTCCTCCTGTCACTGCAAACAAACTCCAGACACATGTGCCACTTCATGCATTTGTCTTTACATGGGTGCTGGGAGATCAAACCCAGGCCATACCTTCAACCACTGGGCTATCTCTCCAGCTCATTATTTTTCCATCTTTGTGTGGGTGTGGTGCATACACGTGTGTGCAGATGTACGTACCCCATGTGCGTGTGTGTGGAAGACAGAGGAGAATGTCAGTGTCTACTCTCCTCTGTCACTCACCCACATATTTCCTTGAGACAGAGCTTCTCATTGAACCCAGAGCCATCATTTTTGGTCAGCGTAGCTGACCAGCAAGCCCCAGTGATTCTCTGGTGCCCACTACCCACAGAACTGGGATTAGAAGCATGCGTGGTCATATCCAACTGTTTATATGAGTACTGGAGAACCAAACTCAGAGGCAAATCGGACCCCCTCAGGTCCCCTTATTTGTGCAAAAAGCACTTTTACCCACTGAGCCATCTCTCCAGCACTCAAATGTGCACAGTCCTCATCTAGCGTTTCCACTTCTAGAATGTAACCCAGAGATGGTCCAAATGAAACAAGATATATGCACAACATATGCCCACGAAGTTGTGTATCATAGTGAAAAATTAAAAACGGTCTTCACACCCAGAGTCGGTGACAGATTGGGCCAATGAATTATAAATCATCAATACTAATTTTCAAAGAGTGACTTGGCTCTATGTGGACTGATGGGGGAAAGTCTCCAAGACACATGGTTAAGTGAAAAAAAAAAAATAAGTGAACAACATATATTATAAATCACATTTCTAGAGAAGTGTATATGCTTCAGCCCAAAGAAAGACTTCTGGAAGAGGGTTCCATAAGTGGGTGGCCTTTGGTGCGAACTCCATTTATTTCTCAACTTTAAGGTGTTTAACACACATAATGATGATGTCTATATTATTCCTACTATGTGTTGGGGATCATTGTAACTTACCTATGGTTGACTCATCTTGGTCTCATAATGATCCCATGAAGCGAATACTCCATTGTAGAGGATGGAAATACTAAGGCACACAGGAATCAGACAGCTTGCCCACAGTCAGCAAAAGGCCTAACAGGAGCCAAGCACAGGCAAATGGCAAAGGAGTCCACACTCCCACTCCACAGTGAGTCAACAAAAAAGTCACCAAATTGACTGGAAGGAAGCTTCCAGAAAGGGCCTCCATTCCCTGGAGTTTTTCCTGCCCTTTCACCTTGATGGATATATAGAGGAAAGTCCTATAGAATAAATCCAAGAGGTGTGACAAGATGTGGTCCAGGAAGCCCCATGAAGAAATAGGATTCTAAGGACACAGATTACAGGCTTAGCTGCTTGTGTCAGTGTGGGATCCTTCCACCTTGGGCCTGTCCAAAAACTGAGAGAGAGTCCTCCAGATCCTGCAAACTCAAGCCTAGAGACTGAGAATCCCCAAGAGATGGTCTCAAAGGATGCAGAGGTCCCAGAGCCCAATCTAGATGCATCCTTGAACTGGGCATGTCTGCAGAGGCAGCTCTTCCCCCCAGAAACTGAGGGCATAAAGGACAAAAGAAGTCCCCGGGGAAGTATCTCAAGCATGATAGTCTCTAGTTGTCAACTTGACAGCATCTAGAATTATCATGGGAACAAACCGCTCATTATGATTAAGCTAGTTAAGGTGGGCGGCACCATCCCCCCAGGCTGGGAAGGAGAATGCTAGCCGAGCATTCAGCATCCATCACTCCCTCCACTTCCTCCCTGTTGATCTGATGATGTGAGGCAGGGTCCCGGCTCCCACCATGCTGTCCCCACCATGATGGACTTCCCCTTAAAGCCATAACCGGAGAATGAACCCTTTCCTCCCTTGAGCTGCTTCTGGTTGAATACTTCGTCCCAGCCACAAGAACATAATTAATACAGCAAGGGAAGGGAGCCTTGAGATGCAGGGTGTGGGGCAAAGGCCAGGGTAGAGGACACAGCTCTGCTCATGCCAACAGCCTCCTGCCTGAGACCTCATCCTAGGGACCTGCAAGGAAACCAGATGAAGGTTGAGGAGCTGTTTCTCTCCTGCAATGCCCTGTGGAAGCAGCTGAATTAGCAGTAACCCCTCAGGGCCCAAGCAAAATGTGTGGCACCCTTTGTCCTCGGGCCATAGGTGGCCCTCTAGACCTCCACGGGGTGGGCGTGGAAGATACCATCACACACCTATCACAGCTGCTTGGAGTGAAATGGTACAAAGTGATAGACACTCATGGTCACCAAAATTGGACCTGAGGGCTCCTGGGGGTGCCCAGAGCAACCCCAGGAAGGAATCTATGACACCAGGAGCTGCCTTGAGTACCCAGGAGTCAAGTTGCCCCAAGGACAGTGTGTAGTGTGAGAAGCAGAGGGCCAAGTACAAATCTCTGGGCGGACAGAAGAGGTAAAAGTATGTAGAAGAGACTGGGCTGTCTTCTCCCATGTCTGACCTAGTGAGGAGAGGGTTTAGTTACTTCTCACCTCATCTTTCCCACTATCACCTGAGATTCTGTCCTCCTCCTCCACACTCGAAGACCTTCCTACCCCAACTTACCTTAGTGCCCCCCTCACCCATACAAGCTGTTTTACAGCCCACATCTGTGTCTTCCTTTCATCTGCATTCGAAACATGTAGGGAATATGGTGGGCTGGAGGAAAAAGGACCTTACTCTAATACTAGAAACATTCATTTTTTAAATATTTGTTTGTTCATTTATTTGTTTATTTATGAAAGAGAGAGAGGAGAGAAAGAGGCAGAGGGACAGAATAGGTGTGCTACCATGTGCATCTGGCTTACATGGGTATTGGGGAATTGAACCTGGGTCCTTAGGCTTTCCAGGTGAGTACCTTAACCACTAAGCCATCTCTCCAGCCCTGGAAAGTTTCTTTTTAAAGCAGAGCAGGAAACAAATGGCTCTGCAATCCACTGGGATTGCCTTGGGTTAGAAATTTAAAATGCATTGAGGTCGAGAGACCTATAAACATGTCATAACACGCTCTGCAAGCTGCCGCCTTTGTGTGACTTGTAGGCACAGGATCCCCCAGAGGGCACAGGCAGACACGTTCACTGCACACAGATGGGCACATACACCCACACACACTCATCCCTGGAGCATTCTCCTCCCCTACCTAGGCACATACACACAGGTTCTCTCCCCACAGATGGACACACACACATCTATACACATGGCCTACCCAAATAGATGTGCATATACAGACCCTACGCACACACACACAAACACACACATCACTCACAAAGGAAATATGACACCCAAATACAACCCCACCCAGGTGCATAATTTATGAATTCTCTGTATTCATGCACAATGCCCTCCCACAAACACAGACACAGCTTCACCCTGCACACGTGCACACACGACCCACAAAGATGCCCTCAGCCCCAGGCTTATCCGGGATCAGAGATGGGCTTTCCTACTCCACGCACAGATACGCACCGATGTACATGCTCACACTCAGTGATCCCACCTACAGCTACACAGATGTGTGCACACAGTCGTATGTGCTCATTCAAAATATAGACACATGCACACGCGCTCAGCCCACACCAGCTGTACACACTGACTTTACCAAAGCGAAGATGCGCACATGCGTCAAGGCACAGGTGCCCCCACGGAGCATGCTCAGATAATCCACCCACAGCAGCTCAGTATAACCAAACAAACACGGGCATTCCGCTGACTTCAACAACCATTTGGGTGACCACCCAACAACCTCAGCTTAATTTTTAACATTCCGTTCTCTGAAAACAGTGCCACCATTTGCCTGTGGTCCCATCTACAATCTGAGCGTCGCCCCCAATGGGCTTATCTTCTCCTCCCTCCACAGCCAATCTATGTGTAAAGTCCGCCTGATCATTTCTCTCATCTAAGAGCAATCGCTCTACTCCATGACACCATCTCCTACCTGGACCATTCATTGCTCGGCCCTCTCCACCCCAACGTCTCATGACCACCACTGCCACCTAGAACCTGTCCTCCATGTGGAAGCCAAAACAAGACCTCAAGTACTCAAAACACATAAACCTAGCCAGGCGTTGTAGCACACACCTTTAATCTCATCCTTCAGGAGGCAGAGGTGAGAGGATCGCCATGAATTGGAGGCCACCCTGACACTACGTAGTGAATTCCAGATCAGCCTGAGCTAGAGTGACACCATACCTAGAAAAACCAAAACCAAAAAAAAAAAAAAAACCATAAACCTGTGGGGGACATTTCATTCAAACCACCATACCTATGTTGGGTGTACTGGCACATGTCTTTAACCCCAGCACTTGAGAGGTGCAGGTAGGAGGATTACCATGAGGTCAAGGTTAGTTGTCTGGGCTCGACACCCTCCTTCCTCTTGCCCACCCCCTGTGCTCTTACCACATGGACCTCTCCCAGTCTCAGGCTCTCTCCCACTCCTTCCACTCAGTGCTCGAGGGTGGGTGCAGTTAGGGTGACTGGTCTCCTGAAGGTAAAAAAGGAAGGAAAGTTCACACTTGCTAGAAATCAATGATCTGACTTCTTATCTCTTGCCTAGTTCCCTAGACCTGTTTTTTTGACAACCAACCAGGACCGCTCTTAGGAGGGAGGTCTTCCATAGGATCTCAACATTATGGTTGGCCAAGTTCAGCCCCTGGAACTTGGTGTCAGGCTAGCCTCTCCCTGAGACAGCCCCTAGCCCTACCCAACCAGCTGTCCCTCTGGTTCACCTGAGCCAGAAGACAGCCCACCACCATAACATTATAAATGCCTTTGCAAGGGAAAGGCAGGCTCTCTGACCACTTGGAAACTGCCAGCTGTGGGTGAGTTTTTCCCCCCGACTGGGTTGAGTTGGCTAGACCTGGGCCTAGGCCCAGCCAGGACAGCCCCTAGCCCTTCCTCTCCACATGGGTCCTTTAACCCCTCCAGCTCCCCACATGGCAGGAGCTCCTTGAATTTTCTTTTCTTTCTTTTCTTTGTGTGTGTGTATGTTTTCCAGGCCCTCCATGTGGGATCTCTAGCCTCATGGGTGCCTTTCAATGATTTAATAATTACCCTTCTCAGTCTTCTTTTCTATTCAATTATTTGATTAAAATTAGAAATGAACCTAGAGTTTGGGATTTAAGGACTTTCATGGACCCCTAACACCCCACTGCACTCCCCTGCTGGGGTGCTCTTCCCTGAGTCCTGCTATGACTCACGCCTGTCCTGTAGAGCTCTGTTGAAAGGTTGCCACCTCAGAGAGGTCTCCTGGGATGACTCAATCTAAATAGGACTCTCCTCATGGCCCTTGGGTGTGATGTGTCATTTCCTCCATAGCACTTTTTGTTAAGAACTTTTTTTTTTTTTTTTTTTTTGAGGCAAACCCAACAGTCTGGCCTTTATAAATTTAAATTTTTTTATTTTATTTTTTTTAATTTTTATTAACATTTTCCGTGATTATAAAATATATCCCATGGTAATTCCCTCCCTCCCCACCCCCACACTTTCCCATTTGAAATTCCATTCTCCATCATATTACCTCCCCATAAATTTATTTGTTTATTTTTATTTATTTGAGAGTGACAGAGAGAGAGAGAGAAGGAGAGAGACAGAATGGGCGCACCAGGGCTTCCAGCCACTGCAAATGAACTCCAGACGCGTGCGCCCCCTTGTGCATCTGGCTAACGTGGGTCCTGGGAAATCGAGCCTCGAACCAGGGTCCTTAGGCTTCACAGGCAAGTGCTTAACCACTAAGCCATCTCTCCAGCCCAGTCTGGCCTTTTAAAAAAATATATGTATATTATTTCTTTATTTATTTGAGAGGAAGGGGCAGAGAGAAAGAGAACGGACATGTCAGGGCCTCCAGCCACTGCAAACAAGCTCCAAATGCATGTGCCCCCTTGTGCATCTGGCTTACATGGGTCCTGGGGAATCAAACCAAGGTCCTTACGTTTCCCAGGCAAATGCGTTAACCGCTAAGCCATTTCCCTAGCCCTGGCCTTTTTTTTTTTTTTTTTTTTAATGTGTGTGTGAGAGAGAATTAGCAGGCCAGGGCCCCCAGCCACTGTGATCAAACTCCAGACAGGCGTGCCACCTACTGTGCACGTGCAACGTCACGCGCTTGTGTCACCTTGTACATCTGCCTCATGTGGGACCCAGAGAGTCGAACATGAGTCCTTAGGCTTGGGCTTGGCAGGCAAGTGCCTTAACTGCCAAGCCATTTCTCCAGCCCTAAAAACGTTTTGTAGAATATATTTTATTTATCTATTTATTTATTCGAGAGAGAGAGAAAGAGGCAGATAGAGAAAGAATGGGCACGCCAGCGCCTCTAGCCACTGCAAATGAACTCCACACACATGTGCCACCTTGTGCATCTGGCTCCACATGGGCACTGAGGAATACAACTTGGGTCCTTTGGCTTTGCCTACAAGTGCCTTAACTGCTGAACCGTCTTTGCAGCCCTTACTTTATATTGAAAACTTTCTAACATACAGACTATACCATGACCATAATTCCCCTCCCATGACCCCCATTTCCCTTCCCAAATCCCCTCTTCGCTGAACCAAATCTTCTTTTCAGTTAGACTCTCTTCTGTTTTAATGTCATTATTACGCAGGTCTTGTGTAGGTGGCATCAGCCACTGTGATATTATGAATATCAAGGCCGCTTTGTGTCTGGATGACAGCATTGCAAGCAGTCTTCACCTTCCTTTGGCTCTTACATTCTCTCCACCCCTCCTCCACAATGGTCCCTGAGCCATGGAGGGCGTGATAGAGATGTCTCACTTAGAGCTGAACACTCCACTGTCACTTCTCAGCATTCCATATCACTTTTGACTGTTAGCATTATGTTTTATATATATATATATATATATATATATATATATATATATATATATATATATATATATACTGTAAATCTATTCTAAGCCTGCACTGATCAATACAGCAGCCACTGGTCATGTGTGGCTGTTTAAATTTAAGTTAACTCAAATGAACTAAAAATAAGAATTCAGTTTCTCCACCACAGAAGCCACTTGTCAACTTATAAAAGTTTCATGTAGCCGGGCGTGGTGGCGCACGCCTTTAATCCCAGCACTCGGGAGGCAGAGGTAGGAGAGTTCGAGGCCACCCTGAGACTCCATAGTGAATTCCAGGTCAGCCTGAGCCAGAATGAGACTCTATACCTCGAAAAAAAAAAAAAGTTTCAAGCACTTAATGGCAGCCTGTGACCGGTGGTTGTTCTATTAGGCAGCATGGACATTTCCATCATCCAGAAAGTTCTCTTGGGCAGCGCTGCTGTAGATTGAACTCAGAGAAAGAAGACAGGGTTGGAGAGATGGTTCAATGGTTAAGGCACTTGCCTGTGAAGCCTAAGGATCCAGGTTTGATTCCCCAGGACCCACATAAGCCAGATGCACAATGTGGAACATGTGTCTGGAGTTCGTTTGTAGTGGCTGGAGGCCCTGGTGTGCCCATTCTCTAATTCTCTCTCTCCCTCTCTCTCTCTCTTTCTCTCTCTCTCATAGATAAATAAAATAAAATATTTTTTTTTAAAAGCTGGGTGTGGTGGCGCACATCTTTAATCCCAGCACTCGGGAGGCAGAGGTAGGAGGATCTCCATGAGTTCGAGGCCACCCCGAGATTACATAGTGAATGCCATGTCAGCCTGGGCTAGAGTGAGACCCTACCTTGAAAAGCAAATATGTGTGTGTGTGTGTGTGTGTGTGTGTGTGTGTGTGTGTGTGTGTGAAAAAGAAGGCAAGACAATGTCTCTTCTATTCACCAACGGGGACTCTGGGCCCAGCAGTGTGTAGCGCACAGTGGAGGCTTTGGAACTGTTCACTGTATGAACTCATGCGTGCACACATCCGTGAAAGGAGACACACCATTGACATATGAAAGGCCCATTCAAATGCCACCTCCTTTGCAGACTTGCTGTCGTTGCTCCTTTCTCCCAGTCATGGTGCTTCTGTGACAGGCAGGCAATGTAGTGGCCCCAGACCTGAGATCCCTAAAGACTGTTTCATGCCCCTTGGCTATGAGAAGAGGAGAAGACCAGGAAGGACTGGGGTCTCATCCTCAGCCTGTCCCTACCACCTCCATCCGTGGCCTTGGCGACATTACTGCCAACTGCACAGGGCTCACAAGCTGGACCCAGCTCCTCCCAGTCCTCTCTCAGCTGGCCTCCTGCAAGGAGTGACCGACAGGTTGCTGAGCCTCTCTCTTCCCTCGGCTGTAAAACAGGCCTCACCGTGCGGCTGTCAGGAGAGGAAGGAAGGAAAGACACATGTCCGTGGAGCCATGCAGAGAGACGCAGCTTCACCAAGCTGCAGCAGCAGGGGCAAGACTCCCTTCCCTCTACGCGCCAGAGACAGGTGTGTGGGAAAGCCGCTTGCCCCCAGCTCATCCCCAAGTTGTGTACACGTCTTTTACAGATGGTGTACCCCATCATGGTCCTGGCGGCCCAAGGACTGACTAGGTTCTAGTTCCAACCCAGTGACTGTGATTTAGAAACAAAACACTCAATGCTTGCGTTTCGGTCATTAAGTTTATGTGATACAAAAAAGCTAACTTGTTGCTGTTGTTGCTTTGCTTTGTTTTGTTTATGGTTTTTCAAGGTAGGGTCTCACTCTAGCCCAGGCTGACCTGGAATTCACTATGGAGTCTCAGGGTGGCCTCGAACTCACAGGGATCCTCCTACCTCTGCCTCCCAAGTGCTGGGATTAAAGGCATGTGCCACCACACCTGGATTTTTCTTTTTTTTTTTTAATTTATTTTTTTATTGACAGCTTCCATACTTACAGACAATAAACCATGATAATTCCCTCCTCTCCCCCACTTTCCCCTTCACAGATCCACACTCCATCATATCCTCTCCCTCACTTTTTTTTAAATATATTTTATTTATTTATTTATTTAAGAGAGAGAAAGAGGCAGAGAGAGAGAGAATGGGCGCACCAAGGCCTCCAACCACTGCAAACGAATTCCAGAAGCATGCACCTCCTTCTGCATCTGGTTTACGTGGGTCCTGGAGAATCAAACTGGGATCCTTTGGCTTTGCAGGCAAATGCCTTAACCGCTAAGCCATCTCTCCAGGGCCCCCTCCCTCTCTTCATTAGTCTCTATTTTATTTTGATGACATCGTCTTTCCCTCCTATTATGAGGGTCTTGTGAAGGTAGTGCTAGGCACTGCGAGGTCGTGGATATCGAGGCTGATTTCTGTCTGGACGATTGCATTATAAGCAGTCCTACCCTTCCTTCGGCTCTTATGTCAAAAAAGCTAATGTTTTGTTTAAAGCCAGCTATGCTCAGCACTGAACCCACCCATGGCCAGGACCCATGACTTAACTTTCTTTCCCCTGCTGGCTTGAGTATCCCCAGGTAGGATTCAGGGCCAAGAAAAGATCAGAAGGAGAGTCAGGTGCCATGAGGAAGGTGACGGCCCTGGAGAAAGAGAAGTGGGGAGTGGTGTGGTGCTAGGCAGGGGTTCACTCCCAATTCTAGTGGCAAACTGTCCGGGCCCTGTCCCAGTCCAATCCTTGCCGGCTGTAAGCCCTCAAAATGAGTTGTCCATCCTCTCTGTGCCCTCATGTATGAAGCAAGGAGAATGATGGTGACTTTTTCCTGGGTTGTTTGAGGAAGCAGATGAATGAGTATTTGTAACATGCTTAGCAGGTTCCTGGCGCACATGGGTTTATGTTGTGGAGTGATTGGAGAGGGGTTAAGAATTGGAATCTCCACAGCTTGTTTCCCCATTTTGTAAGTTCCCCTATCAAGCATTCTTGTTTTCCCTAAACCCCAGGTTGAAGGCTGATCCCATCCATAACAGTCTCCTTCTCACTGCTATACAAGATTCCCAGCCATAAGCAACAGCTCGGGGGAGAAGTTTCGTCGTGGTGGAAAAAGCATTACAAGAGCCAACAGCCAGGCAGGCGTCACATCTTCACAGCAGCAGTAAGGAAGTAGTCCGAATACTGAGCTTGGAGCTGGGCTGTATTATCCCAAGGCCCCCAGTAACACACCTTCTGCAACAAGGCCCCACCACTTTCCCAAATTGCCACCAGCTGGGGACCAAGCATTCGAAATACACGAATCTATGGGGGACATTTCATTTAAACCAGCACACAATTAAAGGCCAAAGTGGTTCAGAAGGACACACAAGTGACCCACACAGGGAAAGACACTCAGTTGTGCATCCTTGCTGTTGCCCAGGATTTAGGGATGAATGCCACAGTAAGGACCTCTGAAGGGGCTCACCAAGCCAGTGAGCCTTGGTCCACTCGTGAATCTTAATGCAGCATGGAACTCTACAAAGACCTCAGGTACCCTTGCTTCAGATTCTCTTTAAATAATGAACACAGAGATGCCTGCATTCCAGAACTTACCAACAATGCCGTATTCCAGAACACTAGGAAAGTACTTTTTTGTTGTTGTTGTTGGTTTTTTTTTTTTAGGTAGGGTCTCACTCTAGTCCAGGCTGACTTGGAATTCACTCTGTAGTCTCAGGGTGACCTCGAACTCACAGTGATCCTCCTGCCTCTGCCTCCCGAGTGCTGGGATTAAAAGTTTGTGCCACCACGCCCAGCTGTAAAGAACATTTTCTTTAATTTTTATTAGTATTTTCCATGATTATAAAAAAATATCCCATGTTAATTCCCTCCCTCCCCCCCCACACACTTTCCCCTTTTTTAAAAGTCACTGAGAGAAAGGACTAATTTGGGTTCTGTATTATATTTGATACTCTAGTTAAAATCTTTTCAAAGTTACCATGTTATTAATTATTGTCCAGTTTTGAAGTTTTAATTTAACTATAGTTGAAATAGTAAAAATCTTGTTTTATATTTGTATTAAAAGTCACTGAGAGGCTGGAGCTATGGCTAAGTATTTGCTGAGCCAACATAAGAACACTAGCTCAATCCCTAGACCACACATAAGAGTCAGGCGGGGCAACAGGTACGTGTCATCCCAGCTCTGGGGTGATAGAGACCAGGAGGATCCCTGGAACTCACTGGCCAGACTGTCTAACCTATTGGTAAGTTCTAGACCAATGAAAGACTTTGTCTCACAAGCACATGTACACACACAAAAAAAAAAAAAAAAAAAAAAAACCTAAACCAGGCGTGGTGGCGCACACCTTTAATCCCCGAACTCAGGAGGCAGAGGTAGGAGGATCGCTGTGAGTTCAAGGCCACCCTGAGACTCCATAGTGAATTCCAGGTCAGTCTGGGCCAGTAAGACCCTACCTCAAAAAAAAAAAAAAAACCTAAGTTAAATATTGACAAATCCCCAGATCTCATGGTTAAGAGTTATGTGGAAAGTTGTGCCTCAATCTTGGGGACCTTGGGGACCCACTGAGTAAGTAGGAGGAAGGAAGAAGAGAGACTCAACCGCTGGAGAGGATGGGTGGGCAGCAGCTCTGAAATAGGCAAACTAAGAGCTCCACCCTCACCCAAGATGTCCACATTTTAATGGATGTCACTCCATCAATGTGCCCATATAAATCACCAAAAAAAGACCTTGTAGATGTGGAGAAATTAATGGTCTTGAGCTGGAGAAGTGGCTCAACAGTTGAAGATGCTTGCTGACAAAGTCTAATGGCCTAGGATCGATTCCCCAGCACCCTCATAAAGCCAGATGCACAAAGTGGCACAAGCACAAGGTTGTTCACAGCAGCAGGAGGACCCGGCATGCCCATTTCCTTTCTCATTCTCTCTCCACCACCCCCCACTCTCCTTGCAAATAAATAATACTTTTAATATTATAAATTAAAATGTGTGATGGGGAGATTACCCAGGGTTATCCCATGTCATTGCAAGCACTCGTAGGCCAGACCAGATTCATTCAAGGGGCCGGGGACAGAGACTCCGTCTGTCTGTCCAGAAGAGGAGCAGCGGCA
This sequence comes from Jaculus jaculus, assembly GCF_020740685.1. Taxonomy (NCBI): domain Eukaryota; kingdom Metazoa; phylum Chordata; class Mammalia; order Rodentia; family Dipodidae; genus Jaculus; species Jaculus jaculus. Next base: position 70,216,177 of record NC_059106.1, on the reverse strand, counting down.
GGTGGTCATCTTCCACTCGCCACCTACCCCAAAGGCACTGCGGTGGTGAAGCCCTGGAGCAGGAGTGAAGTTAGTGGGCTTCAGGATGGAAGTGTGGCTGCAGAAAAGTGAAGAGAGAGGAGAGGGGCAGAGGACAGAGAGGAGAGCAGCCACCAGCTCACATGGGGTCTGGAGGCCATGCCAATGGACAGATTTGGATAGCACTCCAAGATCATGAGAAAGCACTGGAGCAGGGAAGTGGCGTGATCTGAGAACTGTTTTTAAAAATCGAACTCTCAGTACCAAGTGGAGAGGGGCAAGGGTGGTCACGGGTTACTGTGAGGGCACTATTCTCTGAGGGGAGGAGTATTAAGGGGTTTAGGGCTTGGGTTTGGCTGCTCACCTTTTCTTTTTTCTAAAGATTTTTACTTATTTGCAAGCAGAAAGAGAGACAGAGAAGGAGAGGGAGAGAACGGGCATGCCAGGACCTCCACCCACTGCAAACGAACTCCAGAGGCATGTGCCACTTTGCACATCAGGCTTTATGTGGGTGCTGGGGGAATCAAACCCAGATCATTGGGCCTTGCAGGCAAGTGCCTTCACCACTGAGCCATATCTCCAGCCCCACTTTTTCATTTTGAGGGAGCAGCTAAGGAAGCGGAAAGAGGCGGTGAGGACGGTGGGTCCATGTCACTCTAGCAGAGCCTGGCATCCAGCAAGAAAAGTAGTAGTTTAAAGCAGGCTCCTTGGCATTGACCATTCCGTTGCTAACTCATGACCTTGAATGAGTAACTTAGCCTTTCTTACTTTAGCTTCCATGAGGAGAATGGTATCAAGCTTATAAAGTGATTGGGGAAGATAAATAAGATCATTAGTTCATTCAACAAGTATATGTTGAACTCCAACTACGTGCTTGAAAAAGTCAACTCCCATGGAGCTTACAGACAAATGAAGAGAGCCTATGGTCCACAGGTAACTTAGTGCCTGCCACAGGATACTTTTCTTCAGCTATTTTTGTTATTTTTATTTATTTATTCATTTATTTGCAGAGAGTGCAGATAGAGAGAGAGAATAGGTGTGTTAGGGCCTCCAGCCACTGCAGATGAACTCCAGATGCATGTGCCACCTTGTGCATCAGGCTTATGTAGATCCTGGGAAACCAAACCTTAGGTTCTTTGGCTTTGCAGACAAGTGCCTTAACCACTAAGCCATCTCTCCAGCCCATCAGTAGCTATTTTTATTATTGCATTTGAGGAGCCTGCATCACCTCCAGGTGGAGAGTTTCAGTCATGTGTGAGACATCTAGCTAGCTAGCTAAGCAGTGGCTCATTTTATTAACTGCCTACTATGAGTAAGACACTGTGGCTCATTTTATTAACTACCCACTATGAGTAAGACACTGTACTATACTTGTTCTATCTGTTAGCTTCCTGCAACTTCCCAAGAGTAAAGCTGTTAAGAACTAGAGGGAGTGGGAATGTGGGGTCTGTTCCATAGGAGGGAATGCATGCCTGGTACCTAATCAAAAGCCTATGGCTGGGAAAGTTAAAGACCCTAAGGGGGAAGCTACTGCTGTTGTTTGGCAAAATGGATAGGTCGTGCCCATCAGGTTGCCCTCTAAATCCTCATGTTTATGCCCATAGATGAGTTCTACTCTGGCCTTTGGTCAGAGAAGTTTCTTTTTAGAGATGGTGTTGACTACTAGAGAGACTGAAAACTTGTCAGAATTCTGCTAATAACGCGATTGTTGAGAGTTCTGTGCTAAATGAGAAATCTCCACCACTGCCTCCGAGACTCCGGGGCCATTGCAGAGCGGGTGGAGAGCAGCGAGAACTGGAGGACGGGGAGGGCTGCGGAGCGCTGTCATCTAGACTTGAAGTGACCATCGCGCTCATGAAGCCCCCACAGCAGGGGCCACCACCTGCACAAGACCTTCACAGTATCGGCCCATCAACATGTGCTCAGGTATGATGGAGGAGGACAAGAAAAGAAAAACAAGACATCGAAATAGAAGAGGGACTAGTGGACATGAGAAGGATTCAGTGAAAGGGGGACAGAGGAGGGGACAGAAGAAGGTAGCAGGAAGGGATTATGATCAAAATACATCATGTACATGCTTGAAAAATGTCGATGAAAGGTGCGGTGTGTGTGTGTGTGTGTGTGTGTGTGTGTGTGTGTGTGTGTGTGTGTTTTAAGAACTAGAGGGGGACTCTAAGGCTGGAAATAGAGCTCAGTGGTAGAGCACTTGCCTAGCAGTCAGGACCCTGGGTTCAACCCACAGCAGAGGGAGAGAAGAGAGAAAGTGAGGCCTCAGATGCCAGGATGAATAATTTTTTTTTATTTATTTATTTGAGAGCGACAGACACAGAAAGACAGATAGAAGGAGAGAGAGAGAATAGGCGCGCCAGGGCTTCCAGCCTCTGCAAACGAACTCCAGACGCGTGCGCCCCCTTGTGCATCTGGCTAACGTGGGACCTGGGGAACCGAGCCTCGAACCGGGGTCCTTAGGCTTCACAGGCAAGCACTTAACCGCTAAGCCATCTCTCCAGCCCCAGGATGAATAATTTATACCAGGCACTTAAAGGGCTACACTATCTGGCTTTTCATGTACTCCAGGCACAAGTGGGGAGGATCGGAGTAACTGGTCACTGGGTGCTTTCTGTAGTTTTCACCGCAGCATAGGTCTGCCTCATGCCTGGCACCATTCCCAGCATTCCTCACGAATCAGCTCCTTATGTCCTCATGCAATGGGTGCTTTGTCACCCCCACCTTACAGATGGGAACACTGAGGCCCAGTCAAGGTCGCTTGACTGTCTCCCTGGCAGGTCTGAAATTTGAGCAAGGCAGGTTGATCCCAGGGACCACCAGGCTACCCTGCCACATCCCCATCTCTTGGAATCCCCATATCTAAGGACGGTAGGGGACCCTGACTATACGCCTACCCTCTCATGCCAGCCTCTTTGGAGAGAAAGCCCTGAGTCAAGCTGTCACTGGCCAGAGGACACATGATGCTTTGGGTAGAAAATCAGGTTGCGAATGACATCCACATGGGCCCAAGGCCCAGCACCCTTTAGCCACATACCTTTACCGCATAGCACATAGGAAGAACTCTATCTAGGTTCTGGGACCTTGGCTTCCTTTTTGGATGTATTTTTGTATGTGTGCTATATGTGTGAAGGGGGTGTCCATACAAATGTGTGCTCACGTATGTGGTGGTCAGAAGCTGATATCAGGTGTGTCGCCGTCAGTCACTCTCCACTTTTATTTTATTTTATTTATTTTTTTTTTTTTTTGAGACAGGGTCTCTCGACCGATTTGGCTAGACTATTTAGCCAGCAAGCCTCAAAAATCTGCCTGTCTCCGCCTCCCCAGTGCCAGGGTTACAGGTGTGCCGCCATGCCCAGCATGCTACTTGGGTACTGGGAAGCCCAACTCAGCTCCCCAGGTTGAAGCCATCTCCCCGGCTCCTTCCGCTTCCTTTGGATGAGACCAGAGATCTCGTTCATTTGACAAGCATGCATGAGGGAGAGAGTGTAGTCGGAGCTAGGATGCGTGTTCCGAGCGAGTCACACCTTGCGCCCCACCCTCAGGAGAAAGACAGAGGAGAGAAAACAAGGAAACGGACGAAACGACCCTGAGGCCGCAGTAGCACGACAGGAAGCGTCATGGGCAGAGGGAAGGAGTTTGGGCAACTGGGGGGGCGGGGGGCTCGCGCAACGGAGGGGACCCTGGTAGGACGCGCTAGTCTGTCTCCCAGGCTGGTGGCAAGCACGCACCAGGCAGCAGCGTGCCAGCGAGGCGGCAGATGCGGCGCCTGACAGGTGGCAGACGCTTGATAAATGCGATCGTTCCGCCCCCTCCCCCAGCTGGGTGCCTGGGCTCCAGAGAAGGGTCTCCTTAGCCACCAAGCCCGCCGCGCTCCATCCCCGACGACTCCTCCTCGGGGTGCGCGGAGGGTCTCCAAGCTCCCAGCCCGTCCTCGCCACCACCCAAGGGCATGCACAATTTCTCCCTTCTTCTAATTATTCCTAATTGGAAGGGGGGGGGTGGAAATTGTTTGGCAAATCAGCCGGCGTCTCCTCGGCTCCTGTGTCCTAGCAACCCGACTCTGGGGGGAGGGGGAGGGGGACCCCGGCGACGAAGCGCTGCGCCGCCTCCGCGCAGCACGGAGCGCGCGCCGGGGAAGGGCGGATGCGCCCGCCTCAGCCCGGGGCCCCGCCGCCCTGCGCCCCGCGCCGCGCCGCGGTGCTTGCTCCAAGGATGCCCGGACATGCGCACACGCTCCAGCGGGGCCACCGCCGCTCACCCTTCCGGAGACAGTCACCTCACCCTTGCTGGAAAGCAGAAGGTGCCTTCAGAAATAGATTTCTAATTTTCCAGCCACCTGCTCTGCTGAAAGATATTCTGGAGTTTATAATTACTTTTCAGGCACTTAACTGGAATCTAGTTTCTAGGGCAACCTGAGGCATCTCTCCGTGTGTTCATTTGGGGTGGAATTTCACCTTTCCTGACCAGCCAGGTCTCAGGACACTGTCTCCCAGATTCAGGCTTGTAAAGGATAAGGATGCCCAGGGGACCCCTGGCATAGGGTAGGGAAAGTCTTCAAGAGCACTGAGCAGAGGTCAGGCGTGGTGGTGCATGCCTGTCATCCCCAGCTGTCCCGGAGGCTGAGGCAGAAAGATGACAAGCTTGAAGCCAGCCTAGGCTCCGTAGTTCAAGACCAAGGGTAACTCAAAATAGAAGGTTAAAGGGCTGGAGATGTAGCTCAGCGGTAGAGTACTTGCCTGCCCTGTGTAATCACCAGTGCTTGGGATAATAGTGGTGGTGGTGGTGATCGTCCAAACAGAGGGCATGGCCTCCACCTTCTGGGAGCACCCAGGTTTGAGGGCCAAGCCTCAGAGGCAGAAACCCCCTCGGTCACCCTCTAATGGGTGTTTAGAGATTGGTGTTGGAAAAGATTTTGAGTCCCAGCCTCATCACTTAATGACTGTGTGGTAATTGGCATATTAGTGACCATCTCTGTGCCTCAGCCTCCCCGCCTGGAAAGAGCTAATGCTGAAACGCTTAAAAGAGTTAATTCATGTAATGCTCTTGGCATGAGGCCCAGCTCATAATGAGTTCTGGGTAAATATTCTATCATGAAATAATCCCAGAGCAGCTGGCCGGAGGCAAACAAGACTGGTTAGAGATATGGGAGGTAAGAGGCCACTTTGGGGAGCTGATCCTTGAGGCCAGAGGTTTCCCAGCAGAGGAAAATAGGTATTCATTGTAATTTCTGTTTATACTTTTGGCTCATCCTCTTTATTTTATGTTTTCTGTATGCCTCATGACTTGTACATTTTAGAAATAGACCCAGACCCAGGAACCTCACTGAAGAACAGTTCATGGACAGGGAATGGGGTCCACAAAAGCGTAGAAGAGGACTGGAGGAATAGCTTAGTGGTTGAGGCACCTGCCTGGGAAGCCTACAGACCCAGGTTCAATTCCCTAGCACCCACATAAGCCAAATGCACAAAGTGGCTCATGTGTCTGGAGTTCATTTGCAGTGGTTGGATGCCCTGATGTGCCCATTCTCTCTCTATCTGCCTCTTTCTCCCTATCTCTCTCTCTCAAGTAAATAAATTAAAAATAAAATATTAGGGCTGGAGAGATGGCTTAGCGGTGAAGCGCTTGCCTGTGAAGCCTAAGGACCCTGGTTCGAGGCTCGGTTCCCCAGGTCCCACGTTAGCCAGATGCACAAGGGGGCGCACGCGTCTGGAGTTCGTTTGCAGAAGCTGGAAGCCCTGGCACACCCATTCTTTCTCTCTCCCTCTATCTGTCTTTCTCTCTGTGTCTGTCGCTCTCAAATAAATAAATAAATAAAAATTTTAAAAAAATATTTTAAAAAATAAAATATTAAAAATAAATAAAAAGGTGGTGCTGAAGAGATGACTCAGCAGTTAAGATGCTTGCCTGCAAAGCTTAAGGACCCAGGTTCGATTCTCCAGGTCCCATGTAAGCCAGATGCACATGGTGGCACATGCATCTGGAGTTCGTTTGCAGTGGCTAGAGGCCCTGGCGTGCCCATTCTTTCTGTGTGTCTCTACTAAATAAATTTGAAAAGCTGGGCGTGGTGGTGCACGTCTTTAATCCCAGCATTTGGGAGGCAGAGGTAGGAGGCTTGCCATGAGTTCGAGGCCACCCTGAGATTACATAGTGAATTCCAGGTTAGCCTGGGCTAGAGCGAGACCCTACCTTGAAAAACCAAAGAATAAATAAATAATAAAATATTTTTCTTAATAGAGCTAAAAAGGTAGAAGAGAGGGAGGGAGTAAGAGAAGTGTTCTGGAATAGAAGTGCTTCTGGGAAATCATGTTGCTAACCCAAATTATATGCAAGGGGGCACTGGCACCAAAAAGGAGATCACAGTGAATCAAGTGTTTCCAAGAACAATGAGCCAAAACCTGAGGAACCCACAGGGTGCCCAAGAGGCTGGAGCTGCATGGGTGACAGTCAGGACGATTTCCTGGAGGAGGTGGCAGCCAGACATAATGAACAGAAGAGCAAAGTCCCCACTGGGCCAAAACAAGACTAGGAAACAGGAGCTATTGCTCACAAAGCCACCAGCCATCTGACTCCCCAAGGCTCTTAAGGTAGACTGAATCTTCTCCTTGGGCCAACTTCAAAACATCAAGGGTTTTACAACTGGCTGGAATTTTTACTGAATAGTTAATAATCATGCAGGTATGAACCAGTCCTAGCACATCCTAAAGCAGGCCATCTGTCCCCACAGCCAGCCACCAGCTCCTGGCCACCGGCTCTGACGATGCACCTGCCTCTATGTTTCCCTCTCATCTTCTTTGGATCTCTTTCTCTCTTATTCCTTTTTTTTGGGGGGGGCGGGGGGTGGCCAAGGGGGTATCCTGTCTCTTCAGCATCTCTTCCTCAGACCATGTCCATAGATCTTCATGACTCCTCCCCTCCTCCTTCTCCTCTTCCTCTTCTTTCTTTCTCGTTCTCTCTCTCTCCTTGCCTCTGAGCATGTGTGGATGGATATGGTGTGTTGTAATAGCTTAAATCTGATCCCCCAACTAGTGCCACTATTTTTGGAGGTCTGGAACCTTTAGGAGGTGGAACCTAGCTGGTGGAAGAGGGTCACTAAGAGGTGGGCCTCTGAAGGCTATATGCAGCTCCTAGTTGCCACCTCTGTCTGCTTCTCGGCACGCTGTGATGGAAGAACTTCCACCACGCACTCTGGATTTCATGCACAGAGCCGTCCTGCTACGCCTTCCCACCATGATGGACTAAAGGCCGCAGAAACCGGGAGCCAAGAGACACCTTTTCTCCCTGAAATTCTTTCTGTTAGGCTTCATGGTCACAGTGACAAGGGTAAGGAATACGGTCTGGGTTTCTTCATCCCTGGTTTGTCCTGTGTGCTGCCTGATTCTCTGGTCCTCTGTCTAACTCAGGGGTTCTGAAAGTGTAGTCCAGGAGCCAGGTCCATCACCTGATAGTGTGTCAGAAATGCAAATTCTCGGCAGAAACTCCAGGGTCTCCCATGGACAATCCATGTTTCAATAAGCCCTTCCCTCACCCACGGGCTCTGACACAGCTCAAGTCTGTCTGTCTCTTGATCTAAGGCAAAGAGAGAAAGATGGACGTGTCATGTGGCTTTGATCTGGCATGTCTAGCCCTGCTTCATTCTCCCTGTGGGTCCCTGTCTGTCTGTCACACCTGAGGTCAGTAGACCTAAAGCAGCTGCATGCCCCTGATGCACTCCTCCGGCAGCCTGTCCCTAACAGGTGGAAACCAAGGATCAGACAAGAGGACGTGGTCTAGTTAGAAGCAGCACAGTAGCTGCTTGGTGACAGGCCACAGGGACTAGAGAAAGGCTTCTGAGAGTGACCTGGAAGTGTGGCCTGCTTCTTCAGCTGGAGTCCATCACAAGACTGCAGGTGGACCATCTATCACAGGTGGTCTCCCCTCTGCCACGCCCAAAATCACCTGGACACATTTTTTAAATATTTTATTTATTTGAGAGAGAGAGAGAGAAAGAGGCAGGTAGAGAGAGAGAGAGAGAATGAGTGTGCCAAGGCCTCCAGCCACTGCAAACAAACTTCAGATGCATATACCATCTTGTGCATCTGTGTTAGGTGGGTACTGGGGAATCGAACCTGGATCCTCGGGCTTCATAGACAAGAACCTTATAACCACTAACCCATGTCTTCAGCCCCCAAAATTATTTTTAATTCTCCATCCATCAGGGAATTCTTCTCCCTGATCCTCCCCCTAACCCTCCCAACATCCTAGTCCTCCCTGTAAGCACTCCATTCCTCAAGGCCCTGCTCCTGGAATTTGCCCAGCCAACTTTCATATATATAATGAGCGAGCTCTTGCTTTCTGAGCCCAGCCAGCATCCAGGTTTTGCAGCCACAACACCCACAGCAGCTGCCTGAAAAAAAGTCTCTCTCAGCTGGACATGGCGGTGCACACCTTTACTCCCAGCACTTGAGAGGCAGAGGTAGGAGGGTCACTGTGAGTTCCAGGCCAGCCTGAGAATACAGGACTGCAGGTCCTGAACAACACCCTGCCTCAAAAAAAAAAAAAAAAAAAAAAACACATTTTTTTAAGATTCTTACTCTTCTACCGAAGGCTCTTCACCCACGGCAGTGGTCTCAGCCCTCCGGAGTTGCCCGTCCCTCTGTATTTCACAAACTCATGCAGGGATAAGCCTGGCACCGCAAGCAGTCTGACCACCATAGGCTCAAAATGCCTTTGAACCCTCATCTCTTCTCTTGAATAGTCAGGCAGACTTTGCATTCCACTCCATGTTGTGTCAGAGCTCGTTTCAATATAAAAATAATGCCAATTGACTGCATTTTGACAAGAACATGGGGTACTTTTGTAATGTAAAATATCCAATTAATAAGTGAATATAACTCTTCTAATTCTTTTCCAGGAAGTAAAACTGATGATCCAGAGAGATAGATGCTAGGTTTATGCTGAGGCTTTTGGAATTCCCAACACTTTGTCCCCAGAGGCACCATAATTCATTCTTCCTCTCGATCAACAAGTAGCTTTGGACTACCTGCGGTGTTCCAGGCTTGGAGCTGCTGGGAATGCACTGATGAGGAAGCTAGACTGCTCTCAGGGAGCTTGCAGTCTACTCAGAATCAGGATGTTAAGTATGTGCGCGCACACACACACACACACACACACACACAGAGCGCAGTGACAAGTGTGATAAATAGATAAATACAGGTAAAACAAAGGGCACTTTGAGCAAGAATAATGGGGGTGTTAGAATTGCTTCTAAGGAAGCGGCATTTAAACTGGCACAATTTCCCTCTCTGTCTCCCTTCCTCCCTCGCTCTCTCTCATGAATAAAAATAAAATATAAAAAAATTATTAGGCTGAGACATGAAGATGAGAAGGAACCAGCCGGGTAAACATGAGTGGCCAGAGAGGCTGTCTTATAACGGCACCTGAAACCCAAGCCTTTCCCAAGGCTCTGCCTCGAATCTCCATCTGCAACAAGAGCGTGGAGTCTGGAAGCAGGAACAAGCTCCCTTCTGAAGCCCTGGGAGTCTGCCAGGCACTCTGCTAGGCCAGGCCCAACTGCAGTCTCTGGGCACAAGGCCACCTGCGATCACACAGCTCGTAGCAGCCAGGAGGAGGACCTGGAGCCAGGTGCAGGGAGGGCTGGCAGCAGCAGGTGCCAGGCTGGCCAGGCCCCCAGGCCCCGCCCCAACTGAACCTCTAAACCTGCCCCGAGTCTTAAGTCTCTTGCAATGGTGTGCTCCTGAGGTCCGGCATACCTGCCCAGCTGCTTCCTATCCAGAAGCCTTCCCTGCTATCCATCATCTACCTAGGAGAATTCAGAAGCACAGTCTCGAACCTTTGGCCTGAGTGCCTCTCCTTCCCACCCAACAGCCCCCACCTGACAGAAAGGAGAGCTGGTAACAAGAGAACAGAGCAAGCCCTGGAGCTGATACCCGGAAGCCTCAAGCGCCAAGCTGCAGCCAAACCTGGACCTCTGCTGCCACCCAGAGGCTAACTCTGGAAACACAGGCAGGTGAACCAATGATCCAACCACATCACCCAGGGATGGGTCAATCTCCTAACACCTGATAAGTGATCAAGGGCCAGTCAAAGGAGAGGCCAAAAGCCAGGCCTCAGTGGACAGTGGCAGTGTCATGATGCAGCCTCATGGGTCCTGAGCATACTTCATTAGGCATCAGCATAAGTGACCCGTTCCTAGCTCCCTCACCTGACCCATACAATCCCGGCTCACAAGGAATAGCATGACCCCTTGTGGGCCAGCCTCTTCAGTCCTCTCTTCTTCCCTACAAGACCCCGGAGCCTCGGAAACTAGCCCGGATTGGCAAGCCCTGTAATGTGAAGTGTCAGCTTCTACAGCCCTCTTGCACCTGCCCGGGGTGATGACTGGCTCACTCACTGTCACTGTACTCATTCACTCATTCACTCACTCATTCATTCACTTGCCAAGTACTTACTGAGAGCCTCAGGAGAGCATGCTCTGCACAAGACCCTGGGGCAACTACGGTGAACAGACAGACAAGGTCTTGGCATGAAGATGACCTTGTCAGTGGGGGAGACAGACAGGGTGATCAAGGAGCAAGCATTTCAGACAGTGATAAACTGAACCGTGTCCGGGGCACTGGAGGGTGGCAGTGGGAACAGGACTGGCTGATCTGGGAGGATCACTGAAGCTGGAGGGGGGGGTGATGGTTTTTAAAATATGCCCCTAGCTTCTTTTATTTCCAACATGAGAAAAGTCTAATTTTTAATATTTCTGTAGCTTTCCTCATCTTAGAGCAAGGTGTTTCAGGAAGGGCTAAGATACAGGAACTGATTTTTAAGTTTGAGAACTAAAAAATAATGTGGAAATAGGGAATGTTCTGATTATAGCTTTAAATATGGTTTTACCTACATATAGATTTTGTTTGTTTGTTTGTTTTTCGAGGTAGGGTCTCACTCTGGTCCAGGCTGACCTGGAATTAACTCTGTCATCTCAGGGTGGCCTTGAATTCATGGCAATCCTCTTACCTCTGCCTCCTGAGTGCTGGGATTAAAGGCGTGCGCCACCACGCCCAGCTTACATATAGATTTTTCTTAATTTACTCATTTAAGTTTCCAGCCTTTCATTTTTATTTTTGTTTTAAATGTTATTGATGCATAAAAACACAAAACTTGAACTTTTTTTTTTTTGAAGTAGAGTCTTATTCTAGCCCAGGCTGATCTGGAACTCACTATGTAGTCTCAGGCTGGCCTCAAACTCACAGACATCCTCCTACCTCTGCCTGCTGGGATTAAAGAGTGCTGTGATTAAAGGCCATGCCCAGCAGAGAGGGAGAGAATAGGTGTGCTAGGGTCTCCTGCCACTGCAAACGAATTCCAGATGCATACACCACTTTGTGCATCTGTGTGGCTCTATGTGGGTACTAGGGAATTAAACTCAGGTTGTTAAGGATTGCGGTGCGTTAACCACTGAGCCATCTCTCCAGCCCAAATATGTTTTGAGACAGATTCTTACACCATACCCCAGGCTGGCCCCTGGCACATACTATATACCCCAAGGTGACCTCAAACACACAGCAACCCCCCTGCCTCATCTTTTTGGTACTTGTCCCCCAAATTCTTTGAAACATACTCACCACTTTCAAAAAGTGAAGCCTAACTGGCCTCCTCTTAAGTCCCTGAGCGCGGGTCCCTGAGCGCGGGATGTACTAAATAAACCGCATTCAATCAAAAGTATGTGGCAGACGCCTGCACAATAGCTCATGCTTTTCTTTAGTCCCAGAACTCAGGAGGCTGAGGTAGGAGAGTCACTGGGAGCTCAAAGCCAACCTGACTACAGAGAGAACTTCAGGTCAGCCTGGGTAAAGTGAGACCCTGCCTCACCAAATATATATATATATATATATATATATATATATATATATATATATATATATATATATATACACACACACACACATACATACACACACACACACACACACACACATGTGCCAGAAGTGATGACAGGGTGACCATGTAGGACTTCTAAAATGGAGCAAAACCTGCAATGTGGTGGATTCCTCCTCCCTCTCTACCTCTACCTCTGTCTCTACCTCTCTCTACTCACTGGAGGGAAGTCAGCTGCCAGTCATGAGGACACTGAGGTGGCCCTGTAGAGGAGCCAATGGCAGAACCTGAGACCAGCTGACCATCATGCCCTGTGCCCACATCTCCCAGCAGCCACGTAAGAGACACTAAGGAACCTCCAGGCCACCACAGTCAGGGCCCACCCACCCACAACATGCAGAAGGCAGACCCGAGCCCTAGAGCACGTTGAGCACTTGGGAAAATGTCTTGAGTTATTTTCAAACTAGAATAAAGGACTTTGAGCCAAAGGATGTTTTAATATGCAAGATTAATGTATTTATATCAACACCATCACAAAATGGAAATTTTTTTCTCCTTTAAATACAAAATTTAGGAGTCCGTGAAGGTACCCGTGCCTAGGAATCCATGAAAATCATAATGTGGCTCTAAAACTGCTCCCACATTCCTGGTCCATGGATGCTCCTAAATTTGAGGGAAATTAGTTACTCAGCAGGACAGCACCAGTGCACTGACCAGACACAGCAAATACAAAGGCCTGGGGCAGGAGTGTAGACGTGACGTCAGATGTTCAGAGAATACAGAAAAATAGTCATGTGACCACCTTTAGCCTCAGTTTCCCAACATGCAAAAGGGTGGGGACAGCCATCATCGCTCCTCCTCGCGGAGTTGTTTTGGGGAGTGAGTGAATGGAGTCTGGCATGAAGTAAGCACTGTGCAGTCATTATTGTTCAGCCTCTGTCTTGCCTTTCCCCTCCCCCCACCACATTCTGCCTGGATCTCGAGTTCTTCCATCAGTTCTGGGTCTTCTCTGACTGTGACTTCCACCTTGTACCCCGCATCAGGAAGATGCTTCGAGACAGGGCCCAGCATTGGAGAGCTCCCCAGATGGCGATGGTAGGAAGGCTACAGGCTCTGTGACTGCCTCTCCCATCCTGCTTGTTAAAGGGACAGACCCGCAGAGAGCCTCCTGTCACGCCAGAATGTTCCTGAAACCCCCGCTTTCCCTGTAAGAGGCCCCCACATCCACACTCTCTCCGCCGTGCTCTGGTGAGCCTGGCCACGGCAGCGGAAGAGGATGTGAATGGTCCCTGTTTGCTGTACACCCCGCAGCCTGACCCTTGGGGTGGATCTCCCACCCACCCCCAGGATCCCACCGAAGACTAGCGTGAGCATTAGGGCAGACTGGCAGTGTGACGAAGATCTGTTCATCCCCATGGAACACACAGCAAGCTCTACCATGGAGAGCACAGCTCTACCCAGTAGGGGCAGAGGCTCCCGCTGTGCCCAGCTCTGCACGAGTTCATTCACACAGCAACGTGCACGCCCGTGCAGTCCGCTCCATTCCCTCTGAGGACAAGCTGGGAGTAAGGAAGAGGAAGCCATCTAGCCATCCAGGAGGAAAGCATTCAAACGCAAGCCATGTGTCCGCAGTGCCAGCCACGGGACCAGGACCGGAACAGCCAGTCCCAGGGCAGCCTCACTGGGAACCGCGGGCACACACCCTAGTCAGAGAAACTGAGCCCGTGCTGGCAGAGGAGCAGGAAAGCCCCGAGCAAGGGAGGACAGACATCGGTTAGAGAACTCAGCAGAGGAGACAGAGATAGAGGCCAAGAGCCAATCCCATCCTGCTGGTGACCCGAGCAGAAGCCAGGGAGTCGGGGCTGGGAGACCTGGAAACCCTGCTCTATCTACATGAATGCCCCTTGAGGGGACAAAGCTTTCCAAAGTCTGTCCTGGCTCTGAGAATATGCTGTGTGACCTTGGGCTAGTGACTTAAGCTCTCTGAGCCCCAGGTTCTGCTTCCTCTGTGAAAGAGGACTTCACGAACATTCTAACCACTGCTAGCTTGTCAAGCAACTCAGGAGATGTCAGTACCCGGGAGCATGAATTTGAGACTGCTGTGTGACGCTGAGCAGGGGGCATAACCTCTCTGGGCTTCTTTCCCTCTGCCTTGGTTTCTGATCTGTATCTCTAGCTCCTGCTAGCCAGACAGTCTCTACCTGGGTCTGGTTCCTCTCTCCTCGGCCTCTCTCAGCCTGCCCCCTCCCCCCCCCACCACCCCACCACCACTTTAAACCCCTCAGAGTCCCATTAATTTTGAGAGGCTGTCTGTATGGATTGCCGCCTGGGCCAGTGCTGGGGCTCCGAGAGCTGTATAATTATCCTCTTAGAGCCCAGGGGAAGCGGTAACCAGCTCTCCCCTCTCCTGCCTTGCCTGCCTCTCCCGACTCACTTTGCTGCACCCTCCCCGGGGAAGCCAACTGTGAAAGAGCCTTCTGTGGAAGGGGGAGTCTCATTACTGTATGGAAGGTCAGAGAGAGGGGATGTAGGAGACATCACTGAACTTCCGTGAGATATGGAGGGCAAGGATTGGCAGGGATGCCCCGTGCCGGGCCCTGCCTACAAAGGCCTCCGAGGCTTGCCTGTCTCACTGTCTCCAGTCTACGAAGACAGCTTCTCTGAACAGCTCCCAGAAATAACCTTTGGGACTCTAACCCAGTACCCCTAAGCCTTGATGCACCCCCCTCCTCCCTTCAGCTCCCAAAACACACCCCTGAAGCAACAGCCACCAGATGCCCCCTTAACTAGGCAACGGCCAAGTCCCCAGCACAACCATCGAGGGGTCATCCCCTGGGTGCTGGCAGTGGGTACCTCACTTAGACAACCCGTGGGCCCTTCAAATGATCATCACTTTCCCATCTTCACCCCAGTTCTCCTCACTGCTGCCTGTGGCACCACAGCCCCTTTTCCAGTCACCAACCAACCCCCCCCCCCATTCATTCCCACAGTCCCCAAGCTGCAGCAGGAAACACTGGGGTGAGAACATTTCAGCTTCTGAGTCCCCTGCCTATGTGCCCTGAGGCGGTCACTTCACCTCCGCCCCCAGTCTTATCTATAAGATGGGATGAAGTGCACATGGGCGCAGGGCCATTAAATTCAGCTAGGCATGTCCAGAGACACAATCTCAAATGGCTACAGGGTAGATGCAATAAGAGGCCTGGCTGGGCCCTTGAAAAGCAGGAAAGGAATGCCTCACATATCACTCCTGGTATTGATGACACATCGAATAAAACCCCCTCCCACATTGCCAGATCCCCCCGACTTTCCAGAGTACCCCCAAAAACATGTTTGTACATGGAATCTCCAGATTCGAATGTGTCTGCGGTGAAATGAAAATGTTTCTTTAGCGTCACGAAGCCCAAGCAAAACATTTACCTCTGGGTCACCGGTCTGCACTCTCTGATGTACTCAAGGCTGGGGGGCTGGTGCATGCTCCAGCAGGCAGTGAGCATTAATTCCCCTCCTCTGCCCTTCATATTGATTCACTCCAAGAAGAAAAGACTCTCAAGCCACGGCCCGCTTCCTCACTCCTCAACATCACTATCTTCACACAGCCCTCGCCCCCATCCACAGCCCCCCTCAAAGCTCAGCACCCAAGAAGCTGTTTCCTCTGCAATCTGCCCAGCCCCAGTCTGCAGGGGAAAGGGGCACTCCGCTTGGCTCTGGTGCGTCACAGTGGACAGACCCACAAGGATCTGAAGGTACTGAGAACTCGCTCCTTCCTGCAATGGTGTTTGCAGGTAAGACCGACTCTCAGGAGTGGATTGATGCCATCATCAAAGGGCTGAAGTGAGGGCTAATGAGATGGCTCAGTGCTTTAGGTGTTTCTCTGCAAAGTGGGTTCGATTCCCCAGTACCTACATAAAGCCAGATGCACAGAGTGGCACATGAATCTGCAGTTTGTTCTTTCTTTCTCCTCTCTGTCTCAATCTCAATCTCTTCCCTCTCCCCATCTCTCCCTCCCTCCCTCTCTCCCTCTCTCTCTGTCTCTCTTTCTCCTTGCAAGTAAATAAATATTTTTAAAAAATGAGCTGAAGAGAGATGATTTTTTTCTTTTCTTTTTTTTTGTAATTTTTTTATGAGAGAAAGAATTGGCATGCCAGGGCCTCCAGCCTCTGCAATCAAACTCCAGACATGTGCGCCACCCTGTGTGCATGCATGACCTTGAGTACTTGCGTCACCTTGTGTGTCTGGTTTATTTAGGACCTAGAGAGTCAAACATGGGCCCTTAGGCTTTGCAGGGAAGTGTCTTAACCGCTAAGCTACCTCTCCAGCTAACTTTTTTTTTTTTTTTTTTTTGGGAAAAGAGTCTCTTGCTAAAACCAAAGCTCACCAATTAAGCTAGAATAGCTAGCCAGCAAGCCCTAGGGATCCTTCCCTCTCTGTCTCTACGGTACTGGAACTACAGTAATGCACTGCCACGCCCAGCTTTTATGCGGACGCTGGGGATCTGACCTGGAGTCCTTATGCTTTTGTGGCAGGCACCTGACTAACTAAGCCATAATCCCAGCGCCCCCCCCCCAGAGTAGTTTTGGTTTCAAGTGACAGAAACAAGCTAAGGCAAAGGGATGTTAAAGGGACATCTGTGGACACAGGAGAGAAAACAATACTGCCAAACTCCAAAGAGATATTCAAGCCAGGCAGAGACTCACAGGCCTTCTGAATACCCATCTGGTCAATCATTGTCTGATCCATTATAGCCACATTTCCACACAGCAGCGTGTCCACAGGTCCACAGCCACTATCATCAGACACTCTCCCAACCCAGGATCAAAAGTCCCATGGAAGGGGCTGGAGAAATGGCTTAGCAATTAAGGTGTTTGCCTGCAAAGCCCAAGGACCTAGGTTCGATTCCCCAGGACCCATGTAAACCAGCTGCACAAGGTGGTACATGCATCTGGAGTGTGTTTGCAGTGGCTAGAGGCACTGGCATGCTCATTCTCTCCCCATCTGCCTCTCTCTTTCTCTCTCTCATAAATAGATAAATAAATAAATGTTTGGGTTTTTTTTTAAGTCCCATGGTCAGTCTCCTGGGAAAGCTATGTATTATATACCTTGCTTATTGCTCTGACTAAATGCCGGACAAGAAGCAGCTGAAAGAAGGAAACTGGTTTTGCTCACCCGCCCGAGGCTGCGTTCCATCGGGGCAGGGGAGGCATGCTGCTAGAAGCACGAGGCCACTGGTCACCTCACATCCACTGTCAGGAAGCAGAGGGGGAACAGGAATTGAGACCAGGCCGTAAAACCTCAAAACCCACCCCTAGGTATCCCTTTTCTCCAGCAAGGCTCCGCCTCCTTAAAGATTCCACAACCTCCCCAAACGGTGGGGATTTCCCACCATCCGGGGATTAAGTATTCAAACACATGAGCCTATGGGGTGACATTGTACATTCAAACTACAACAAGCCCTGTGTTAAGTCATCACACTGGACCAAGCATGGGGGAGGTACTCAATGGGGAGCCACTTGGCTTAGTCAACTAGGAAATGAGCTCTATGAAGAGCTATGTCCAGTTAGAGGCAGGATTGCAGAAATCACAGGAAGGTGGCCATTGCTCTGCTCAGACCAGAGATATATACACAGACAAGTATTACAGCTGGGGTTAAAGTTTAGTCCAGCTTGGGCTGGAGAGATGGCTCAACAGTTAAGGTACTTGCCTGCAAAGCCTAATGACCTGGGTTTAATTCCCCAGTACCGACATAAAGCCAAATGCACAAAGGGACACAGGTATCTGGAGTTTGGTTGCAGCAGCTAGAGGCCCTAATGTGCCTATTCTCTCTGTTTTCTCTTCTCCTCTTCTCCTCCTCCTCCTCCCCCTCTTCCTCCTCTTCCTCCTCCTTCTTCTTCTTCTTTTCTCTCTCTCTCTCTCCCCCCCCCTACAAATATATAAATATTTTTTTAAAGTTTAGTCTAGCCTGGCTTTTCTTCAAAGGGGGTGCCTCACATTCAGATGCTGGAAACTCTGCAGCCTCAAGTAGATTTCCACGCAGCACAAAGGCATCTCTGAGCACCAAGTAGATGCTGACGAGATACTCTGTCCTCCTGCAACTGGCCTCAGCTGAGACTGCAGTTTCCAGCCTCTGAATGAGGCGTCCCCTTTGGCCCTGGAAGAAGAGGCAGGCCAGGCTAAACTCTAACACCAGCTGCAATGCTTATCTGTGTGTATGTTTCTGCCAGTTACTTGGTCTAGCTGAGTATCAGTTTCTTTGTCTGAAAAATGGTGACAACAAAAGCTTCCTTGAGGGCTGGAAAGATGGCTTAACAGTTAAGACATTTGCATGTGAAGCCTAAGGACACAGGTCTGATTTCCCAGATATCCCACATAAGCCAGATGCACAAGGTGGCGCATGTGCCTGGAGTTCCTTTGCTGCAGTGGCTGGAGTCCCTGATGCACCCATTCTCCTCCCTCCCTCCCTCCCTCCCTCCCTCCCTCCCTCCCTCCCTCCCTCCCTCCCTCTCTCTCTCTCTCTCTCTCTCCTCTAATAAATAAGTAAAAAAAAAAATTTTTTTTTGGTTTTCCGAGATGGGGTTTCACACTAGCCCGGGCTGACCTGGACCTCACTATATAGTCTCAGGGTGGCCTTGAACTCACAGCGATCCTCCTACCTCTGCCTCCCGAGTGCTGGGATTAAAGGCGTGCACCACCACACCTAGCAAATAACTAACATATTAAAAAAACAAATTCCTTGGGCTGGAGAGATGGCTTAGCGGTTAAGTGCTTGCCTGTGAAGCCTAAGGACCCCGGTTCGAGGCTCGGTTCCCCAGGTCCCACGTTAGCCAGATGCACAAGGGGGCGCACGCGTCTGGAGTTCGTTTGCAGAGGCTGGAAGCCCTGGCGCGCCCATTCTCTCTCTGTCTCTCTCTCTCTCCCTCTATCTGTCTTTCTCTCTGTGTCTGTCACTCTCAAATAAATAAAAAATAAATAAATAAATAAATAAATAAATAAATAAATAAATAAAAAAAAATTAAAAGGTACTCAGGTGCTGGAGAGATGGCTCAAGTGTTAAAGGCGTTTGCTTGCAGTGCCTGATGGCCCGGGTTCAATTCCCCAATACCCTCATAAAGCCAGATACGCACAGTGGCACATGCTTCTGGAGTTCGTGTGCAGTGACTAGAGGTCCTGATGTGCCTGTTAAAAAAAAAAAAAAAAAAAAACAAATTCCTTGAAAGGCTGTTGAAAGGATCACAGGGCCTGGCACATAGAAGTTGCTGAAAGAATGATCATTTGTCCATGAGCTACTGACGAAGGTCCAGACTCGGGCCAAGAGGAAGCCTCAGCACTGCTTGACTGAGTAACCAATCACCGAGGGCGGCTCTATGGAGATGTTTTAATTCTGTGTCCCTCAAAGATCCACTTGTTAAACTAGGAAGGATGTGGGAACTTTAAGAGGTGGGGCCTACTGGGAGAACTTTAGGTCACTGGAGACACAGGGTAATTTGTGTGCAACTTCATGACAGTTTTTTTTTTTTTTTTTTTAGTTCTTTTTCGGTGGGGGGTAGTGTTTGTTTGGGGGATTTTTGTTTGTGGTTTTTTTTTGTTTTTTTTTTTTTTTTTTTTGGTTTGCTGGGAAGGGGGATTTTTTGTTTTGTTTTGTTTTTCGATGAAGTAAGGTCTCACTCTAGCCCAGGCTGACCCGGAATTCACTGTGTAGTTCCAGGCTGGCCTTGAACTTATATTGATCCTCCTACCTCTGCCTGTGCAGCACTGGGATTAAAGACATGCACCACCATGCCCTGCTCCCTGGCAGCTCTTAGAGAGAGTTCTTACATAGCTGGGAGTGATGTCTCATCCCTGCAACCCCAGCATTTCTGAGGCTGAGGAAAGAACATAAATCAGAGACCAGCCTGAACTGGGAGATGGCTCAGCTGTTCAAGGTCTGCTCTGTGCCCTCTCCCCACCTTAGCCTCCTTTATGCTTTCACACAACTTGGTTCCTTTTATTCTTTCCTCCTCTGTCTTGCTGGGGGTGTCGGGGGAGCCGTAGAGTAAACCACATGTCTCTTGCAGGGGAGGAGGCTGGAGAACTGGATCCCTAACTTCCATCACTCATTGATGGAGGGTCTACCCTATGGAGAATCAATTTTCTGGCATTTACATTCTAATGCGTTTGCAGGCAGAGAGGTCCCGTGAGCCCAGGGAGCTCCAGGCCGGGTAGCAGGAGGTGGCAACTGGACCCTGGGCCTGCCTGCTGCAAACCTGCCTGCGTTACACAGGTTCTGTCCGACACAACGGTGGAGCAGGCCAGGAAGTATGGGGTGGGTGGTGATCTCATCTGCTGTGTGTCTGGCCACTGACAGAATAAGGGTTAGAATCCACATCTGAGCTGGGTACGATGGTACATGCATATAACCCAAACACGTGGGAGACAGAGGGAGGAGGAGCAGGAGTCCAAGGTCAATCTCAGCTACATAGACAGTGTGAGGTCATCCTAGGCTGCATGAAACCCTATCTCAAAGGTCAAAACTCTTGGGTCTGGGGAGATAGCTCAGTCAGAAAAGAGCTTGCCTACAAAGCATGAGGACCTAAATTCAATCTCCACAACGCCATGTAAAAATGCTACTCACACCTTGGGATGACTCAGAAGGCATCATGGTGCTGGAAAGAAGTGACAGGAGTGCTCAGTATTGCAATATCTCTATCACACTTTCCAAGGTTCAGGATCTATTGCAGAAGAGGTGGTGGAAAGAATGTAAGAGCCAAAGGAAGGGTAGGACTCCTTACAACATGCTCCCCCCAGACACAAAATGGCCTGGATATCCATGACCTCACAGTGCCTGGCACTACCTACACAAGACCATCATAATAGGAGGAAAAGATCATGGCATCAAAATAAAAGAGAGATTTATTGAGAGGGGGAGGATATATGATGGAGAATGGAGTTTAAATGGGGAAAGTGGAGGGAGGGAAGGCATTACCATGGGATATTTTTTATAATCATGGAAGTTGTTAATAAATAAATATATATTGCAAAAAAATGCTGGTCACAGGGCTGGAGAGATGACTTAGCAGTTAAAGCATTTGCCTGCAAGGCCAAAGGAACCTGGTTCAACTCTCTAGAACCCACATAAGCCAGATGCACAAGGTGGCACATGCACCTGGAGTTCATTTGCCGTGGCTGGAGGACCTGTGTGCCCATTCTCTCTCCCTCCCTCTCTCTCTCTCTCTCTCTCTCACTCTGTGTGTGTGTGTGTGTGTGTGTGTGTGTGTGTGTGTGTGTCTGCTCTCAAATAAATAAAAGTAAACGGAAAAAAAGTTTTAATGCTGGGCACAGGGACATATGCCTGTAATCCCAGGACTGGGGGAGAGGGGACAGATGGATCCCTGGAGTTCACTGGCCAGCCTGTCTAGTCTAATTAGGTGAGCTCCAGGCTAATGAGCAATCCCTGTCTCACAACAATGAGGTGGTCACCATTCCTGAAGATGGTAACCAAGGTTGTCCTCTACCCTCTACACACATGCATGCACACACACACACTCAAAAGCAAAAACTTGAAATCCTCATATCTGATTGTTTCAAGGAGGCTATGGCATCCCGTGATGGACCATAGCTGAGAAAATGATCTGAACACCCACATCCCAGAAAGGCAGCCCTTGGCCCCGGAACTTTTGACCAGCAGCAGGGAATGTGGTGGCCAGTGTCCAAAGCTTCAAGAAGCGCCCGTGAGCCCTCCCACCCCTGGAAGGCACACTCCAGAGGGACTGAGACAAGCTCCCCAGAGACAGCATGGCACTAGGTGACCGGGGCCATCGGCTCAGTCCTGGTACCAACCTGGCTGCAGGAGGAGGAGGCGTTGGCCCCCGTCCCAGGGACCCTTGTTGGCATGGTTTGATTGTGAAATGTTCCCCACAGGCTGGTGTGGATGAACACTTGCCCCTGCCTGGTGTTGATGACTGGGGAGGTTATGATCCCTTTGAGACTGTGACCCAGCTGGAAGAAACAGATTGCTGGGGGCAGGCCTTGAAGCGGATAGCTGATTCTGGTTCTAACCAGAGCTGCCTGCAACCTGATCTGCCAAGAGATGGACAAGAGGCACTGCAAGCTCCTGCCACACCACGGATCCCGCTGCCCCCACCACGATGGGCTGAAATTGTGAACCCAAATAAATTCCCCCCTGAAGTTGCTTCTTGTCTAGTATTCTGTCACAGTGGGAAATTTAAAAAAAAAAAAAAAAAAGGAATGCAGTGGCTCTCTCTCATTACTAGCATGTCCTAGCCTGCACTGAGCCCAGGACTGTTGAAGAGGCCCTAGGGACACAGAGGCCCAGCCCAGCTCCCTGGGGCTACGCTCACAGCACAGGCAGGACTGGTGGGGTAGGGTTAGAAGTCATAGGAAGGATCTAGACCATCTGTCCTCACCTGCAACCCCAAAGGGAAATCAAAACTACCCATCCTAGGAACCAAAGAACAGAGCAGAAAGGAGGCTTGCCCTCCAACAACCTCCCCCCTCCGCTGCTGAGAGGACAGCCCCGGGGCGGTGGATCCCAGGAGGCGCAGTGGCCACAGGCCCAGGCCCGTGTGCGCTCTGTCCCACAGCTGCCCCTTCTCGGTCACGCCTCCCTCCCGGCCCCCACCCCCTGCCCCAGCACTTTCTGGGGCGCTCCACATGCCCCAGCTCCCATGGGTCCCCACGAAGTCTCGGGTGGGGTTGGGGGCGCCGCTCCCCCATTCAGTGTCCAGGAAGAGCCAAATCACAGCAAAGGTCTGAAATGTGACCTCGGCCAGCAGCAACGGCCCAAGAAGCTGGCCTTCTGCTGATGATGGCTCTGCCGGGAGCGGGACGGGCTCCTCGCCCAGCTCTGTGCGGCTGGGCCTCCCAAGCAGTCCTCCGGGCGGAATGGACGGGCAGGGCATCCTGTGCCCCGCCACGGGGGAGGACTGGATCGAAACAGACTAAGTCTTCTCCCACCCCCCCACGCCCCTCAGAGCTGACTCAGGCTCGGGGCAAACCCCACCCTGCGGTGGGGAAAGTAGACCGGAAGCAGCCTACACCCAGACACGCCCGCTGTGCCTTTTTCCACTCCTGCCACCCACGTTATAATCCTGTATGGTAGGAACCATGGAGGCCCCTGGAGTCCAGGTGAAGGAACAGAAGGTCAGGGAAGGGAAGAAATCTGTGAGGACTTCACAGCCAGTACCAAGAGAGCCTCAGGTGGAATCCAGGGCCACTGGACGCCAGCTCAGCGTTTGGTATCCAAGGGTTCCACGATGCTTTGACTCCTTTGCTTCTGATAAACGGAGCCTCTTGTTCATTGACCACAAGTAGTCATTAGAGCCCACTATGTGCTGGTGCCCTGTTTGATGGTGAAGGTGGGAAAATAAGCATGATTCTTAACCTCTTCAAGAAAGGAAGAGAGGACTGGAGAGATGACTTAGCGGTTAAGCTCTTGCCTGTGAAGCCTAAAGGACCCCGGTTCGAGGCTCGGTTCCCCAGGTCCCACGTTAGCCAGATGCACAAGGGGGCGCACGCATCTGGAGTTCGTTTGCAGAGGCTGGAAGCCCTGGCGCGCCCATTCTCTCTCTCTCCCTCTATCTGTCTTTCTCTCTGTGTCTGTCGCTCTCAAATAAATAAATTAAAAATTTTTAAAAAAAGAAAGGAAGAGAGCCGGGCGTGGTGGCACACGCCTTTAATCCCAGAACTTGGGAGGCAGAGGTAGGAGGATTGCCAAGAGTTCAAGGCCACCCTGAGACTACCCAGTGAATTCAAGGTCAGCCTGGACCAGAGTGAAACCCTACCTCGAAAAACCGAAAAAGAAAGGAAGAGAGCCAGATGTGATTGCACACACCTTTAAACCCAGTACTGGGGCAGAGGTAAAAGGATTACCATGAGTTTGAAGCCAGCTTGAGACTACATAGCAAATTCCAGATCAGCTGGGCTAGAGTGAGACCCTATGTGGATAAAACAAAAAAAAGAAAAGAAAAAGAAAGAAGACATTAAGCACATCAGCTCACTAATAATTCTACAAACGCAAACGTGACAGACACAAGGTGGCAGCAGTGACCCCAGGGAATGTGGAACAGAGAACCAGACCCAGTTTGAGGAGCAGGGCAAGCTTTCCTGAGGCCGGATCACTTCAGTGATAATGAGGTTGGGAGGGTTAGAAGATGAGGAAAGAACACGAAGGTGTGTGCAAAGGCCCTGGGGTGGGACCGAGATCCTGGTGAAAGTGGAACTTGTCCAGGACAGCGGAGGCACAAAAATGGGAAGGGAAATCCTGAGATGAAGAGGGTGGCAGAAACTGGATTGGACTAGATACTGCAGGCCATACCAGCAATATGGAGTTTTTATTTCAAGAGCCTTGGAGAGCCATGGAAGACCTTACGTAGATTTTTTTTTAATTTTTATTTGTTTATTAGAGAGAGAGAGAGGGAGAATGGGCACACCAGGGCCTCTAATGCAAACAAACTCCAGACACATGTGCCACCTTGTGGATGTACCTTACATGAGACCTGGAGAATCGAACCTGGGTCCTTAGGCTTTACAGGCAAGTGCCTTAACCGCTAAGCCATCTCTCCAGCCCAGATTTTTTTAAGTATGAAAGCTGGGCATGGTGGTGCAAGCCTTTAGTCCAAGCATTCTGGAGGCAGGGGTAGGAGGATCGCAGTGAATTTGAGGACACTGTGAGACTACATAGTGAATTCCAGGTCAGCCTGAGCTAGAGTAAGACCCTACCCCCACCCCAAAAGAAAAGAAAGATTTTTAAAAGTATGATTTGCAGGATCCAGGTGTGTGGTGGCGCACGCCTTTAATCCCAGCACTCGGGAGGCAGAGGTAGGAGGATCACTGTAAGTTCGAGGTCACCCTGAGACTACATAGTGAATTCCAGGTCACCCTGAGCTATAGTGAGACCCTACCTCAAAAAACCAAAAAATAAATAAAGCATGATTGGCTATGTGTAGAGAGCTGATTGGAGGGGTCCAGGGAGGAGGCTGTTACATGTACGACACCTATCCAACACCGATGTCCACACCATGGAGCTGATTGTCACTACTCCTCATAGGTTTCCAACTTTTGCTCCACCCTGAGAGGACAGAGCAGACACCACTGTGCAAAGACGGCCCTTCGATGGGGAGGCATTATCTATCAGGGTCAGCAAGAAGGGTGGCACCCAGGGGAGTGCCCGGAGGAGCTCAGGTATGGCGGATCTCCAGGAGACATCCACCCGGTCTTGATGCCGAGGACAGGCAGGAGGCCTGAACCACCTCCAGGGTGGTGGGGGTCACTCAGCCTCAGGAGAGGCTGCTGCCCTCGCTGGTGTATCGCTTTCCACGCAGCCGCGGGGAAGTCTGGACTCCTCCTCACTCCCACGCCCGCTGGTTTCTGTTCCCACCCCTCTATTGAAATGACTCTGGTGAAAGTCTCCCAGGGTGCTTCGTTTTGTGACTTCCCTCCCTTGCCTTCCCAGGCTTCTTCCTCGGCCTACTCCCCAAAATGCTAATGCTCCCTAAACTCTCTGCTGGCCACCCCCACCCTGCATCCTCCTCCTGGCAGCCCTGTGAGCAGCCACTCCAGCTACCTGGGAACCTTTCAACCCACTCCCCACCCTTCCCTTTCGCTCCTCAGAGCAGCCCGCTGCTTCTGTAGCCCCACCATCTGTCTGGATACCAAAACAGCCCCCAGACTGCCACGAGTGCCGGCAAACTGTGTCCCAAATGCAACACCCCATTCATCTCTTGCACAAACCCCTGCCGCAATGGGTTCATGTCTCCTCTCCGACAGGGGGCGCCCCAACAAATGTCTGGTCCGCGTTATTCACAGATTGCGCGCTGGGAACTCGACTACCCATTACAAGATGATGGGACCCTAAGGTTCCAGACTTGAGGCTGCCCCATGGCCATTCAAGCAAGGACTACTACAAACTTTGAATCGCCCACGCACACCTCCATGACTGACACCAAACAAGGCTATGTCCATCTTCTTCCAGGTCTCATTCTATCAATTCTTTTCCTATTGTCTATACGGCACATATTGTCTCAATTTTGTGGGAGTGGGGGTTAGACAGAGTTTCAACTGTCACAGGCTAGCCTGAAACCTGTGATACAGCCAAGGATGGCCTTGAACCCCTGATCCTCCTGGTTTCTCCTTATTCCTGAGTGCTGGGATCACAGACAAGCAGTGTTATGCAGTGCTGGGGTTCAAAGCCAGGGCTTTGCGTGTGCTAGGCAATGCTCTACTGAATACATCCCCACCATCATTTTTGTGAATCTTTTTGGTGATTTTGCTGATTAAAATGGCCCCAAGCACAGGGCTGAAATGCTGTCTAGTTCCTCCAAAGCCCGAGAAGGTTGTACTGTGCCTTAGGGGGGAAAGTGTATGGTAGATAAGCTTCATCCAACCATGAGCGGCTCTGGCCATGAGTTCAGTGTTGAAGGATCCCCAAGATATATTCAGTAAGGGGTCTTTAGTCGGGCTCATATCTTTAATCCCAGCACTCAGGAGGCATAGGTAAGAGGATCACCATGAATTCCAGCTCAGTGTGGACTAGAGTGAAACCTTAACCAAGACACGCCTAAGACATGATGCTACACCAGTCAGCTGCAGATTCAGTGGAACCTAGCCTTGTCTTTTCCCCCAGGAGCAAATGCCACTACTCACTAGGTTGACATTCATGACAACTTGACAGCATAACCACCTGGAGTGGTAAGACTCGGCCACATCAAGCCGCATGTCACTCCCTTGGATAGAACACAGCTTCATGTCTCCCTCTATGCTGACACTACCTACACAAGACCATCATAATAGGAGGAAAAGATGATGACATGAAAATAAAAGAGGGCTGGGGAGATTGCTTAGTGGTTAAGGTGCTTCCTGTGAAGCCGAAGGATCCAGGTTCAATTCTCCAGGTCCCACATAAGCCAGATGCACAAGGTGGCACATGCATCTGGAGTTTATTTGTAGTGGCTAGAGGCCCTGGCACACCCATTCTCCCTCTCTCTCGCCTCTGTCTCCCTCTGTCTTTCTAATAAATAAATAAATAAAAATAAATCTTTAAGGGGCTGGAGGGATGGCTTAATGGTTAAGGTGTTTGCCTGCAAAGCCAAAGGACTCAGGTTCAATTCCCCAGGACCCACGTTAGCCAGATGCACCAGGGGGTGCATGCATCTAGAGTTCATTTGCAGTGGCTGGAGGCCCTGTCGCACCCATTCTCTCCCTCCCTCCCTCCCTCCCTCCCCCTGTCTCTCTCTCTCTCTCTCTCTCTCTCTCTCTCTCTCTCTCTCTCTCTCTCTCGTGCACACATGCGCATGCGTGCGCGTGCACGCACATGCTCTCTCAAATAAATAATAAATAAAAATAAAATATTTTTAAATCTTAAAAAAAACTAGATGAAAAAGAGACACTGATTGAGAGGATAGACATTTCAACTAAAGCTAAGCAGTGAGTCCCAGGGATTCCCTGTGTCCACATGCCACCCCACCCAGCATTTTTACATGGATGCTAGAGATTGAACTCAGGTCCTTATGCTTGCACCACAATACTTTACCCGCTGAGTCATACCCCCAGCCTTGCATTTTTTGAATGCCCGTCATATGCCAGGCCTGTGATTGCAGCCAGTACAGGTCATTGTAGAAAGGGCTTCTGGAGGCCTGACCATGATCTAAGCACTTTACCTCTAAGGCTAACGTGTCATGTTCATCTCCTTCTCCCACAGTCCTCTCTCCTGCCCTGTCCTCTGGCAGCCTGATTCCCAGGTCCACAACAGCTAATATCTACAGAAAGTGGCACCGGTCCAACCCAGGGTCCTCCTGGGAACAGGATCTTAGACTGCTAAGACACCGGGCAGATGTCAATGTTTTCCCATTTTACAGATAGGAAGCTGGAACTTGACACAATGAGGAATCAGAGTCAAGATTCAGGCCACATTGTCCATGCCTCCCATCATGGCATGGTGTGACGCCCACTGCCTTCCCAAGATACCCCTCACAAAGGAGGATGTCTCACTCTACATAGGAGAAAAAGGCTACTTGGCTCAAAAGCTAGAAGGAAGCTGGGCATGGTGACATACGCCTTTAATCCTAGCACTTAGGAGGCAGAGGTAGGAGGATCACTGTGAGTTCAAGGCCACCCTGAGACTACATAGTGAATTCCAGATCAGCCTGGGATAGAGTGAGACCCTACCTCAAAAAAAAAAAAAAAAAAAAAAGCTAGAATGATCTGGGTGTGGTGGTGCATGTCTTTAATCCCAGAATTTGGGAGGTAGGGGTAGGAGGGTTGCCCTAAATTTGATGCCACCCTGAGACTACATAGTGAACTCCAGGTCAGCCTAGGGTACAGGGCGGCCCTACCTCAAAAAGAAGAAGAAGGAGGAGGAGGAGGAGCGGGAGAGGAAGAGGAAGAGGAAGAGGAGGAGGAGAAGAAGGAGAAGGAGAAGAGGAAAAAGAAGAAGAAGAAGAAGAAGAAAAAACAACAACTAGAAGGGACAGGCGTAATGGCACATGCCTGTAATCCCAGCACTCAGGAAGCTGAAGCAAGAGGGTCCTGAGCTCTAGTCCAGCCTGGACTTTGTCCATCATGACCCTGCCCCCCAAACACAAGAACAAAGACACTCAGACTAGAAGGGATGTGATTCAAATCAGGGTGTGAAGCCCAGAAGCAAGGGGGCAGGGCCTGGATGCAGGGGCGTGGGGTCCAGGTGCAAGGGTCCAGAGCCCTGCTCCAGGTATGTGGGGCCAGCTGCAGGAGTGTGGATTTCTGTAACAGGATATGGGACCCAAACTGGACTCCTCCACAGCTTAGAAGAGTCAGCCAGAGCTGGGCGTGGTGGCGCACACCTTTAATCCCAGCACTCGGGAGGCAGAGGTAGAAGGATTGCCATGAGTTCGAGGCCACCCTGAGACTCCATCCTGAATTCCAGGTCAGCCTGGACTAGAGTGAGACCCTACCTTGAAAAAAAAAAAAAGGAGTCAAAAGGTAAGGAGGGAAGGTGGGGAAACTTAACTTGTAAGGAGGAAGGCATTGGGCCAGAGTCAGCGCTGGGAAGTGGTGCAGTTTTCTAAGGCAGCTAGAATCAGCATGGCAATGAATGGAGGGCCATGATGGATGTAGGAGGAGATATAGACAGAGAGAGAGAGAGAGAGAGAGAGGACCAGTCTCTGCCTCTCCCACACAAGCCTGGGGATGGGAAGAAAAGAGAGGATTCTCCTGAGAGGTCACCAAAATTTTGGGCTCAACACCCTGGGAGGAGGCAGTGAGTCTGTGTCTGTCTGTCTCTCTCTGTCTCTCTCTCTCTGGAGGCAGTCTGGAGGCCAGGGCCCAGCCAATGGCAGTAAGGCCCTGAGACGTTCCTCCTCCTCCTCCTCCCTTGTCCAGCAGGACACACCCAGGGTGCTCCACGGCCTCTGCCCTGGGCATGAGCTTCCCCAGAAACCTTCCCCGATCCTGACATGCGATCCGCTGCTTGCTGAGGCCCACCGCCGGCTGCCGGGACTGGGGTACGGGGAGCCCTGAGGAGCGGCTGCTCAGGTAAAGGCCTGTGTCCAGATGTGTCCTGCCCTCATTCCACTTGGCAAGAAAGTTCTCCTGGAAGACGGTAGAGGAAGGTGGCCTGGACACACGGGCCACCCTGAGTCCTGTTGGTGAAGGAAAGCACTCCCTCTCTGTCCCTCTCCGCTCCACTCGCTCCGGGTGCTTGTGGCTCTTCTCCTCTTCTCGCTGCTGGTGGGGACCAGGAGCTGCAGCTGGAGCTGGGCTGAGTGGGTGGAGCTTGGCCAGCAGCAGAACTGGGCTGCCTGGGCCCGCAGAGCCCGCCCCACCCCATGCAGAGCCCTGGGGGCTAGGGCCAGCCCTGAAACGCTGCGGTTCCTCCGCCCACCAGAGGCAGGACCAAGCGGAGAAGCCGGTGACTCACAACAAGGGCCACTTGGCCAAGTGGTGGGTGGCGTAGACAGAACAGAGAACAGAGACGCCCCATGGTAGAGACAGACAGAATGGAGAACAGAGACACCCCCAGACCTCCTCTCCCAGGATCTACCAGGTGGAGAAGACAGCATCGGTGGAAGAGAAGGTAGCTCACCAAAACGTGAGGAAAAGGTCTCAGCCCAGGGCAATGGGCAGGCCTCAGCGGGAGCTCTGGAGCCAGCCTGCCTCGGTGTGAGTCCCAGCTCTGCCACCTACTAGCTGGATAACACTGAGCAAGCTGATTAACCTCTCGGACCTCTATTTTTCTCTTCTGTAAACTGGGAATGAAAATCATCATACCCCTTCTTAAGGTCGCTTTGAAGAATTAGTGTTATTTATGAAAAGTACTTAGAGCTTAGTACTTAGGGACCTGCTGTGGCATAAACACCCATGGGGTTGGCTGTTAGCACTCCCTGCTTTATTATTATTATTAATATTATTATTATTACTATTTATGGTTTTTTGAAGTAGGATCTTGCTGTAGCCCAGGCTGGCCCAGAATTAGTCTCAGGCTGGCCTCAAACTCATAGCAATCCCTCTACCTCAGCCTCCTGAGTGATGGAATTAAAGGTGTGTGCCACTACGCCTGGCATTTTCTTTTTCTTTTTCTGTTTTTAGCGCTCCCCTGCTTTGCAGTAGATCCTGAAAAGATGACCGTGGCTGGGACCTTCCATTCAGGGCCAATGTGTGGAAGGACATCATGACCCCTCAGACTAGAGCATGTGGCCCTAGGGTGTCTATCAGGGTGAGATCACAGCACCTGGCCCTCTCCCCACCCCCACCCAGGGAATCAGCCAGAGGACTTCTGGGGAGGGGGTGCAAGATGATTAAAGTGATCAAAGGTTTGTCAGAACAAAGCAGGGCTTGGTGGCCCACAGAGTTTGGGCATCGTACTTACTTCCTCCCTCTTTGGCAGGGTCACAGAGTAAATTTATGAGTATGGGTGAGTAAAGGGACCTACTTAACTTTGCTGAGGCCAGGATTTGCCAACTTGTCTTACACACAGAATCCTTTATTCACTCCTATTGCCAGCCTATGGGAGAGGGTTCCCGGGAACACTGGTTTATGAAACACTGGACCATCGGGTTACTCTAGGAAGCCTGTTGCACTAAAAACCACGTGGCTTCCCGCTTTAGATGGCCATTACCCTGGCTTTGGGTGGGTCCCCCCTGAGCAGACACAGCCTGGATATTTTACAGTGTTGGACTAGATGAGGGCTTGGGGAGAGAAGGTTCCAGCCGCATTCCCTGAGCCAGCAGACGACTGAGAACAGGTTTTCCTGGGAAGGAGCTACTGAAAGGGGGAGAGCAGTGCTCAGAATGGAGAGAAGTCACCTTAAGGTTCAAGCCAATGAGGAACACAGTGCAGGCAGAAGGGTCCAGCCAGTAAGTTTTGCCTCACAGGACTCCTGAGAGGGTAGCTGGCTCCCTGCACCCTCATCCACCCACTTTTATGAGTAGGGCTATTTCTAACTTAATTATCTGTGCCTAAACCCCAGCTCTGCACCTAAGAGTCATGTAACCTCACATACGCCTCTAAACCTCAGTTTCTCTCATCTGTAAAATGGGAACGATAATAGTCCTATAATGACACGTTTCTGTGAAGTGCTCTGAGAACTCTATAATGTGGGAAATGATGACGCTGAATCTCTCCCCCTACAGTAGCAGCCAGCCTTTGATTCCACCATGAATTGGAGCATCTTTGAGGGGCTCCTGAGTGGGGTCAACAAGTACTCCACAGCCTTTGGGCGCATCTGGCTGTCTCTAGTCTTCATCTTCCGCGTGCTGGTATACCTGGTGACGGCCGAACGTGTGTGGAGTGACGACCACAAGGATTTTGAATGCAACACCAGGCAGCCAGGCTGCACCAACGCCTGTTTTGACGAGTTCTTCCCGGTGTCCCACGTGCGCCTCTGGGCCCTACAGCTCATCCTGGTCACGTGCCCCTCGCTGCTGGTGGTCATGCACGTGGCCTACCGCAAGGCTCGAGAGATGAAATATCAAGAGACGGTTGGCAAGGAAGGTGGGCATCTCTACCTGAACCCTGGCAAGAAGCGAGGAGGCCTCTGGTGGACGTATGTCTGCAGCCTGTTGTTCAAGGCCAGCATCGACACCATCTTCCTCTATGTGTTCCATTCACTCTACCCCAGGTATACCCTCCCTCCTATGGTCAAGTGTCATGAGGCTCCGTGTCCCAACACGGTGGACTGCTACATCGCCAAGCCCTCAGAGAAGAACATCTTTACTCTCTTCATGGTGGTCACAGCCATCGTGTGTATCCTGCTGAACCTGGTGGAGCTGATCTACCTGGTGGGCAAGCGGTGTTCCGAGTGTGCAGCAGCAAGAAAAGCCCGTGCCACACACTCAGAGCATTACCCAGACTGGGTCACCTCCCCCAACAAACATAAGGACCTCCTCTCGAGTGATCTCATTTTTCTGGGCTCAGACACTCACCCCCCTCTCTTACCAGACCAACCTCGAGCCCATGTGAAGAAGACTGTCCTGTGATGGGTGCCTGGACTGCACTGGACTGGTGAGGTGTAGTGGGCCTGAATTGGAAGGTTCTAGCATCTCTATATGGATGCAGCTGGTGGAGGAAGAGCTGAGTTACAAGTGGGAAGCAGGCAGAGCTTGGGACCCTGCTCCTCAGCTCTGAACACTGACCGAAGCCGTGTGGCCTGGATCAAGTTACCACTTGGTTCATTTTCCTTTTCTGTAAAATGGACACACTGACGTCACCTCACAGGGCTGCCGGAAGAGGGGCTTAAGGAGATGGGGAAACGCCATCCTTTGATGCCTGTGGTCCACAGCAGGGCTAAATAAAGGTGAATGCATTCACAGATTCAAGGTGCCCTTTTGTCACGCGCCTTTGTGATCCAACTCAGGTCACTCTGACAGTCTCGGTCCCTGGAAAGGAGGCACTGCACTGGAGCAGACCAAATGAGAGGCCGCCCTCTCCTCTCCTCTCCTTCCTCCTCTCCTCCCCTGCCTCTCCTCTAGGAAAGGGGTCCCGAGCTCCAAGTACCACTCCGGTGCTCCTGTTCAAAGGCAGCCCTTCCCCGCAGTTGGAAGTTGAGACCATGGGTATCCGCCGCGGATAGAGCGTGGTGTGCGGGGAGCCGTGCGCTGCTTAGATGCTGGAGTCAGCTCAGCATGGCTTCGGTGAAACCTAGGCCAGTTCGTCTCCTCCAAAATGGCTCTACTAATGCCTGACCTGTGGGAGTCACTGTGAGGACGAGCTCCCAGCTGGGCACAGGGTTAGCCAGCTGTAAAAGGCCACATAAATGTGAACCATTGCATTAGGAAGTGCTCAATAAAAGCTTCTGTGAACCCGGGTCGAGGGCCCCTCCCTAGGTGCACATTAACCTTCACCGTCCCCGCCAGACACAAGCCCCAGGTCCCTCTGTAGCCCTTCCTGGGCCACACTCCAGCTTCCCTAGAGGCATTTACAGAATCACAGCAGCCCCGGGACCACAGAGGGCAAATCGAGAGGGCGAGCTTGGCCCTGTGCCAACAGCAGTATTACGAGCTGCCAACCTGCATTCCTTGTGTCCAGCAGGGCAGCAGGTGCTCTGGTCGAGAAGCTGCTGTTAGCCGAGAGCAGCCCAAAATCCAGTCCCCAGGATGAGCTCTGACTGAATCCCAGGAGTGGCCTTTCCATAGCTGCTGACCATCTTGGAACCAGGCTACCAGAAGACAGGACAGGAGGGAAGGCTGGGGACCAGATATTGGGCGGGGGAGGGGAGGCGAGGCGAAAAGGACAGGATCCATTGCACAGGCGCTGTCTTAAGCCTGGGTGTGATGATACCACACTCCTGTCTCTCCCCCCCCCCAAGTCTCACCCACATACCTGCCAACCCACCGGGGCTGGAGCAAGGCGTGGGCCAGAGGAAAAGAGCCACAGGTGTTTGCCCAGGGAAGTCCGCCTTCCCTGCCTTCCTGCCCACCCACCCAATCACTCTTGCTTGGCTCATTGGCTCAGAAAGCCACACCCCACTAGGGAGTGGAACAAAAGCTGCCACCAGGAGGCCCTCAGGCAGACAGACAAGCTGGGGACAGGGGACAGCAAGCAGCCGCTGGGCCAAAGACAGGTAAGGACCAAGCAGGGCTGGAAGGACGGTTGGGCAAAAGTGACCACTGGAGCTGGGTATGCCCAAGGGACCTTGGGCTGGAGTCAGGCTTCGGGAAGTGGACAAGGGAGGGCAGGGATCCCTGGAGGAGCCCCAGGGAAGCTCCAAGGAGAAGAAGGACTCTCCTGCCAGACCAGAGGGGTGCCAGAAGACCAAAGAAGAATCAAAGAGGAGGGATGAGGAAGAATGAGGTTTCCAGGTAGTTTAGCAAATGCTTCTAAAGAGTTGGCCGGGAAGCCGGGCGTGGTGGTGCATGCCTTTAATCCCAGCACTCAGGAAGCAGAGGTAGGAAAACCACCGTGAGTTCGAGGCCACCCTGAGACTACATAGTGAATTCCAGGTCAGTCTGGACCAGAGTGAGACACTACCTCGAAAAACTTAAAAAAAAAAAAGGTTCGCCAGGTCAGGCAAGGAGCTGGGTCCCAGGGAACAGAGAAGAGTGAAGGGTAGAGCTAGTCTCCAGTGGCTGCCAGTCTGACAAGACAGGTGAACAGACAGCTTGAGTACCTGTGATGTACCCTGCCATGACAGACAGACAGACAGAAGGGGGCTCGGCGCGTGTCCCAAAGATGCATCGGCTGCAGAGGGGAGATTGAGCCAGGGATGGCGGGAAAGCCTGAGGCGGAGCACTCTGCAGGTAAGGTGTTGGCAAAGTTAGGGCACAAAAGATGATAACAATGGGAGAGATGGCTAACCAACAGCCACTAAACAGAGAAAGGGGTGTCCCTTGAGAGAAAATGACAATGGCAGACCACACCAGGATCCAGCCTCTGTCCCTTCCAGTGGCCCTCTCTGAAACTGGAATGATTGGAATTCCAGAGAAATCCACCTTGGTGAAGACAGTCAGCTCGGCTCTGGGGCCCAACACGGACATAGTGGGTAGGAGGCACTAAGCCAGCATGATTGCAAAAAGCCTCTGTTCAGTTTGGGAAGGGATGCCTGGGGAAGCTTCTGGAGCCCTAGCAGAGTAAGGATGGAGGCTATTCTGGGATTTACCTATAGGCCAGCTAGGTATACTCAGCACAGGGCCCAGCCCATGCTGGCATCAATATAACGTGGATGGATGTGACAACTGATTACCACCGTCACCTTGTCCCCTCTTCAGCCCTGGAAGCCCATGAGGGATCAGGTGATCCAATCTCTTTAGAAGTCACAGGCCCCTGTGGCTGAAATGGTGGGTGGGGAGGAGGGGGATGAAAGGGGCTGGCCGGATGTGGATGCAAGATGGTTATGTCTATGCATGGTGTTTCATTACTTTGTAGAAGAAAATAGCTGCTGACTTCAGAAACTGAAGACCAAGATTCAAGACCAGCTCTGCTACTTCCAGCTGGGGGACTCGGGCAGGGGAGGGGGTGCACGTCTGGGCCTTCTTATGAAATGGGAACAATGACCACCCTTCTTCCTTCAAGTTGTCACTGAGGACATGATGACCCAGTGGTTGTGAAGCAGCTGTATCCACCATAAAGGGCACCCACTTCCAGGTTCTCTCAGGGACCTGAGGTGGAGGTG
Source organism: Jaculus jaculus (assembly GCF_020740685.1). Lineage (NCBI taxonomy): Eukaryota > Metazoa > Chordata > Mammalia > Rodentia > Dipodidae > Jaculus > Jaculus jaculus. The sequence goes on along the minus strand of NC_059106.1, from coordinate 70,180,716 downwards.
TAGACACATCTCCACCTTGAAGCCCCCAGGACCCAGGCAGCCACCATGAACTGGTCGTTTCTTCAGGGTGTCCTGAGTGGCGTGAACAAGTACTCTACGGCCCTGGGCCGCATCTGGCTGTCGGTGGTGTTCATCTTCCGCGTGCTGGTGTACGTGGTGGCCGCCGAGGAGGTGTGGGACGACGAGCAGAAGGACTTCATCTGCAACACCCGGCAGCCGGGCTGCCCCAACGTGTGCTACGACGAGTTCTTCCCTGTGTCCCACGTGCGCCTCTGGGCGCTGCAGCTCATCCTGGTCACCTGTCCCTCGCTGCTCGTGGTCATGCACGTGGCCTACCGCGAGGAGAGGGAGCGGAAGCACCAAAGAAAGCACGGGCCCAACGCGCCCTCCCTATACAACAACCCGAGCAAGAAGCGAGGCGGCCTGTGGTGGACCTACTTGCTGAGTCTCATCTTCAAGGCCGCCGTGGACTCGGGCTTCCTCTACATTTTCCATCGCCTCTACCAGAACTACGACATGCCACGCGTGGTGGCCTGCTCCGTGGCTCCCTGCCCCCACACCGTGGACTGTTACATCTCCCGACCCACAGAAAAGAAGGTCTTCACGTACTTCATGGTGGCCACGGCAGTCATCTGCATCCTGCTCAACCTCAGCGAGGTCACCTACCTGGTGGGCAAAAGGTGTATGGAAGTTTTCAGTCCCCGGCGGCACCGTAGGAAGGCTTCTCGGAGGCACCATCTACCTGATACGTGCCCGCCCTATGTGATCTCCCACGGAGGTCACCCCCAAGATGAGAACTCGGTTCTCAAGAAGGCCGGGTTGGCCCCAGTGGATGCAGGTGTGTATCCATAACCTGCAAGATGGACAGGGTAGGGTCACCACGTGTCCCCCCCCACCCAACGCCTGTTCCCTGAAGCCACCCAGGAGAAGGGGCAAGGGGTGTGGCATCTTTTACAAGCACAGCAGGTAGGGAGGGTGGCTATGGGGACTCGGGAAACTCACAGAGGGGCCAGTGGGGTGGACATGGTTGGTTCCCTGGATTTTGAGACTTTAGGAACTTGATGGCTGGTGGAGATTTTGTACTTGGTAAGAGAAAACCACAAAACTCTTAATAAATGTGTTCCCAGTACTTTGAACATGACTGGTAAGTGGTAGGTGGAGAAGTACAGATGATGAGATGGGCCTGTGGGAGGAAGCCACGCTACACGCCTACACACCTAACCCTCAACCTTAGACCCACCCACCCATCAAACACACACACTCTCCCTCCTCCCTCTTTCCCTCCCTCTCCCTCTCTCCCTCTCTCTCTCCCTCTCTCTCTCCCTCTCTCTTTCTCTTTCTTCCTCTCTCTCTCTTTCCCCCTCCCTCCCTCCTTCTCTCTCTCCCTCCCTCCCTCCCTCTCTCTCTCTCCCTTCCCTCTTTCTTCCTCCCTCTCTCTCTTTCTCTCTCTCCCTCCCACTCATTCTCCCTCCCTCCCTCTCTCCCTCCCTCCCTCTCTCCCTCCCTCCCTCCCTCTCTCTCTCTCTCTCTCTCTCTCTCTCTCTCTCTCTCTCTCCCTCCCTCTCTCTTTCTCCCTCCCTCTCTCTCTCTCTCTCTCCCCCCCTGGCTACACCAGGACCCTCATAGCTCCATAGCCAACTGGCCAAGACAGGAAGACAGAGATCCATGGAGACACCTTTGTCCACAGGAACCAGTTCCCAGACAGCTGTGTGTTGCCGGAGGCCTCTACCTTCCACTTCCTGACCTTCCTAGTACCCCCATATGAGGGTTGGAGGGATGGTGCTGAGAGTTAATCAGGTTTGGGGGTCAATCTCCAAACCCGTTGACATTGTGCCACACATATGTTTGGAATTCTCCATTGTTCCACTGTCATTATTTCCCTGAGTGACCTCGTCTCCCCTGCCCTGCCACCAGGCAGATCGTAACAATCCCATAGCCATCCCTCCAGTCACGACATGCCTCAGAGTCCACCTGGAGCTGCCCCTGGAAAACTCTTCAGGAAGCCACACACATCTTACAGCCAGCAACTCCTAATCAATCCCACCAGCTTTTCGCTCAAAGCTGCCCTCCCCATAGAGACCCCTTCAACTCATGAAGGACACTACCATTGTGCAGCTATCCAAGCCAGGGGCTGGCCGGTCACTTTCAGCCTTTCCCCTCCTTCAAGCTCTCACATCCCATGTCCCAAGACCGCATCAAATTCCACTGACACCAACCTCTGAGGGTCTCCCAGGCCATCTCCTCTGTCACCCCGTGGCTTTCCATCCATCCTGCCATGAAGCCTCTCAGATCTGTCCTTCGTATCCACATGGAATGACTAATCTGTATGTGAATATGATCATGTCACTCCTGCTCTAGAAGTTCTTTCAGCATGCCCACTCCTAACCCCATTGCCTCCAACCTGGCCCCTCTGGCCTCTGCACTCCTCCCTCAGTTTACCACTGTCAACACCCAGGCACCTGAACAGCAGGTGCTGGTCATTCCCCAGGCAGATACGGCATGCTGTGAACATGCCTCAAACTTTTGTCACACTCGTCCCTCTGCCTGGAATGCCTTCCTGCCTCCTCTGTAACTTGTCCTCAGACCCCAAAGACAGCCTTCACCACCTTCTCCGTGTGCCAGTCTAGCTTAGACCCCTCCTCTGCCAGTCTCCCTGTGCTGGAATGGCCACTGTCTCTGAAGGTATGCCCATCAGCCAGTGGCCCTTCGAAGGCAGGATGCTGAGTCACCAGGTCTCTGAAGCCTTCAATAAATGTTTGCTAAATGAGTAAGTGGGCTCACAGCCACTCAGGGGAGGACTATGTCATGTTTACCCTAACCTTGTGCCACACCTAGCCTGGAAGGTCAGTAAAGTGTTTTTTGTTTGGTTGGATTCCTTTTTTTGTTTATTTTTATTTATTTATTTGAGAGCGACGGACAGAGAGAGAAAGAATGGGGGAGAGAGAGAGAGGGAGAGAATGGGCGCTTCAGGACCTCCAGCCACTGCGCCCCCTTGTGCATCTGGCTTACCTGGGTACTGAGGAATCAAGCCTTCAACCAGGGTCCTTAGGCTTCACAGGCAAGTGTTTAACCACTAAGCCATCTCTCCAGCCCCAGTTGGATTTCTTAATGTTAACTAAATCCAATTTAAATACCTTATATAGAGGTGAGAGAACCCTCCAAGCCCACCATGTAGCCTCTGTGTTCACCCTGCTTAGAGGACCAGGTTAGAATCAAAGAGTCGCCCATCTGTGGTCAGGTTCCCTGGAAACAGAGCTAGAGGTGGGGACCTGGTGTCTGTAAAGGATGGAGCAAAGAAGCAAGGCAGGAGCACTGGGCTGGGCTGGGCTAGGCTGAGCCAGGACAGGTTTGAACCACCAGTAACCCATGGCAAGAAGACCAGCAGCAAGAAATAGATGGCTTCAGTACAGGCAAGCTCATTTCTTTCTCCATGGAAACATGCAAGCAGCTAACATTGGTATATAGGAATGGGTTAAGGTGCCAGTACCACCTACAAAACATTTGTTTTTATTTTAGAGAGAGAGAGAGAATCATAGAGAGAGACAGAGGAAGAGAAAGAATTGGGGCACCAGGACCTCAGCTGCTGAAATTGAACTCCAGATGCTTATACCACCTAGTGGGCATGTGTGACCTTGTGCTTGCCTCTCCTTTGTGTGTCTGACTTATGTGGGATCAGGAGAGTCGAATATGGGTCCTTAGGCTTCACAGGCAGATGCCTTAACTGTTAAGCCATCTCTCCAGCCCTCACCTACTGAACTTCTAACTGCCAGAGACAAAGGTGACTCTTACACCCAACCAACCAGAGCTGTTACCAGCCAGCCCAGTAGTATAGGATGGGATGCTCCATCCATCCATCCATCCAGGTGGCACCACACTACTCAGATAAACTCAGTTCCCAAACCCAGGCCGGGGCACGAGCCATAAACAATCCCCTTAAGTCCAGAAGCCCACCTCATGGGCTGCCGCTGGGTCGAGCATGTGGTGAGCTCCTGTCCCAACCTGACAACTCCCAGTGTCCTTACCATAAATGACATTCCATAAGTCTCATGTCCTGAGCATAAGCCAGGTAGAGGTCAACTGTGATCTGGCCAGCTGAGGCCTCCAGTAGTGGTTGAGCCAAATCCGCTCAGCAACACTCAAGCCATCAGACCGCCACATCCTCAGGCCTCGCAATCGAAGCCCTTCACACCGCCCTGGCCGCCGCTTGGGACTCTCCGTCTTCTGGAGAAGGCCCCGCCTGCTACCCTTCTGCCTTCCTCTTCCGGCTTCATTCCTGCTCCCATCGATACTCCCTACTTCTTCATTCTGCCTCATTAAAGACTAAGCCACCCTCCACCCCCCCCCACAAAAAAGGGCTAAGCCCCTGGATGGAGGTCTTGCCCTCCTGGCATTCTCCAGCCTGGTACCACAGGAGTACCTGTGCTTCACCCTGCCCATTTCATCCCATGAACTCCCTGTCCTCTGAGACATCTAGTTGCCAGGACCACATGCCAGACCTTGTCCTCCCCCACAGCTGCTCCTCTTCTAGAGCCTTCCATTGGATTTGAGTCCACAAATGCTTTTTTAAAAAAAATATTCTTGGTGGGTCTTTTTTTATATTTAATTTTTCTTTATTTACCTGAGAGAGAGAGAAATAGGCATGGAGAGAGAGAGAGAATGAGCACTCCAGGGCCTCCAGCCGCTGCAAATGAACTCCAGATGCGTGTGCCCCCTTGTGCATCTGGCTTATGTGGGTCCTGGGGAATCAAACCCAGGTTCTTTGGCTTTGCAGACAAGCACCTTAACCACTAAGCCATTTCTCCAGCTCAAGTCCACAAAGATGGATTGATTAATTTTATGTGAAAGCTCTGTGCTAGGTGCTCAGAAGAATCAAATATTGTCAGTTCTGAGCTGCATGAAGCTTGCACTCTAGAGAAAAAGATGGCTATCAAACGCATGGCATGCTGGGAAAGCACTAGGTGCTGGGAGAAAGAGGAGAGAGGACCTGGCATCCAGGGAAGGACTCCGCACAATCTCACAATGACATCTCACCTAGAGGAAAGGAGGGTTTTGCCAAGCATAGGGAATGCACTGGATTGCCTTTATAGCTACATTTTTGGGGGGTTTTTCGAGGTAGGGTCTCACTGTAGCCCAGGCTGACCTGGAATTCACTCTGTAGTCTCAGGGTGGCCTTGAACTCACAGTGTTCCTCCTACCTCTGCCTCCCAAGTGCTGGGATTAAAGGCATGAGCCACCACGCCCAGCTTATGCCCACCCTGATTAAAGGACAAGGTCCAAGAGTCACCTGTCTTCTTTCAAGTTCCCTGGGAGCAGAGCTAGAGGCAGGATGACTGTAAGGGAATTAGGGCAGGAAAGGCTGAGTTGAGCTGGGTGTGCACTCAAAGACCAGGGGCGGCCCACTCCCAGGACAGATGAGATGGTATCTACAAAGGGAGAGAGAGCAAATCTGATGATTAAAAGAAACTCAGGATGGCCAAGCCAGCTGAGGGAGCCGTGGTTGGAGTCAGCTTGAAGGGAGCATGGGGCAGAGCATGCCAGGCTTTCTTTGTTGCTCATGATTTTGAACTTTATCCTAAAAACAATAACAAGTCCCTGGAGAGATCTCGCGCAGAGGTGACGTATGTGGCGGCCGTGCAGAGGGTTGGAGGCAGAGCTACCCGCTTACAGTCTGCTGCAGTCACCTTAAGAAACCACAGTGGCCTGAAGTGGGGATGGAAAGAAGTAGCTGGATGCAAGATGTTTATGAGATAGAATCGGAAAGATTTGGTAATCTGGTTGGGTGTGAGGAGCAAGTAGAAGAAACAACCAAAGTGACACCCCAGTTGGTAGCTCTGGGTGGTGACCCCATTTCATGAGCCAAGAATCCCATGGAGGAGTAGGTGTGAGGGAGCGGGAAGGATTTCTATTGTGTTGACTTTGAGATACAAATAAGATGTCCTGGTTACTCCCCTCCTTCATGGACTATCATAGTCCTTATCCTGTCATCTTTCTCTCTACCAGCACGTGTTCTCAGTGTTGGTGATTTCACAGCCAGCCCCTCCCCGCCCCTCCCCAGCCCAGCCCAGCCTCTCAGTTCCTTGACCTTCTTATTTCCAACAAGATTTTTCTCCACCCATCAAGCCTCCCACATGAAGCTCACACCCTACACCCCGTCCGGACCAAGAGCTGCATCATTTCCTATCTATCTAGTTCACTGGCTCTGGTTCCCACTCCAGCAATCCTTCTGCCCCATCGGTTGAGCCACCACACCACTGCTCGGTGCCCACCGCCTCCCTTGGCAGCCTCCCCTCTCTCCAGCATAGACTCCTAGGCCCCAGCTTATGGACGCCCTTGCCTTCGCACACCCTTTGATCTCTAGACCTCACCTGCCATGACCCTGACCTGGAGGCACCTGTTGCTGGCTGTCTAGAGAAGCATGCCACTAGACTAACTGGCCTTAATTGGATGCACCAGGGCCTCCAGCCACTGCAAACGAACTCCAGATGCATGTGCCACCTTGTGCATCTGGTTTAGGTGGTCCTGGGGAATCAAGCCTCGAACCAGGGTCCTTAGGCTTCACAGGCAAGTGCTTAACTGCTAAGCCATCTCTCCAGCCCTTCTTTTTTTTTAATAAATATTTTATTTATTTGTTTAATAGAGAGAGAAAAAGACAGAGAGAGAAAGAATGAGCATGCCATGGCCCCCAGCCACTGCAAATGAACTCCAGACACATGTGCTACCTTGTTCATTTGGCTTACATGGGTCCTGGGGAATTGAACCTGGGTCCTTTGGCTTTGCAGGCAAGTGCCTTAACCACTAAGCCATCTCTCCAGCCCTCAATTGAAATTTCTGACCACAAAGTTCAAGTACGTACTTGGCATTTCTAAGAAATCCTACATTTTCCTAAAACAAACCCAATTCTCCAAAATCATACCTTCTCCTTTTCCCTCACACCTCCAGCCAATCTTTCAGTTCAGCAAGGAGCCAAACGGTGTCCCCCCTGGGGACTCAGAGCAAGGAGCAAATGCCAGCTCAGCCCTCACCACATCTGCCACCTTCTTGGCATGAGTACCCAATCGCTCTGCCTTCTTTCGTACAGCATGAATGAAGCTGTTATACCCACTCCATTTGGACCCCAGGCCCTGCCTCTTCTCCTCTACCCCGCACTGCGCTCTCTCCTGTCTCACAAATAGATTCCATATTCTCATCCCACATTACATCCTTCTCTGGCTCCCTCCCCCGTTGTCAAAACTACGGTCAGGCTGGGGAGGTGGCCCAGTGGGTAAAGCAGTTATCACACAAGCGTAAGGACTGGAGTTTCAGATCCCCCGCACCCCTGGAAAATGCTGGGTGCCGTGCCCAGCACTGGAGAGGCGGGGATAAGAGGATTCCCCAGGGCTGGCTTGCTAGCCAGACTAGACAAATCAGTGAGCTCCCAGGCTCAGCTGCATAAAATAAGGTGGAGCCAAGCATAGTGGTGCACCCCTTTAATCCCAACACTTGGGAGGCAGAGGTAGGAGGATCACCGTGAGTTTGAGGCCACCCTGAGACTACATAGTGAATTCCAGGTCAGCTTGAGCTACAGTGAGACCCTGCCTTGAAAAACCAAAAAAAAAGAAAAAGAAAAAAATCAAAATAATAATAATGTAGAAAATGATAGAAAATGACACTGAAAATCAACCTCTGACCTCTACATGCATGTATACATACATGTACAAGGACTCACACATACCTGTGTTACATGTGTGTCCACACACAAATGAACATACGTACACACATACATACACACCCCAAAACAAAAACCAAAGAGTTGTGTATGCTTGCCTCCACTTCTTCATCATTCCCCTCCAGTAACTGACCCCCAATTTGCCAAATCCAGGGGTCAGTTTGATCTCGTCTCACTCAGCAGTGTTTGGCCATGGAGAGCTCTCCCCCTAAGTCCCTTCTCCGAGCTTTCACACCACTCAACAGGGCCTGGAGTGTCTTCCAGTCCACGGTGTCTGCTGGGGGCACGGGATGCTGTGCCCACCTGAGAGAACAAGGGGGGGGGGACCATCATGTTAATAAATCATTCAGTGAATGTTTACTGAAATTGCTAAAAATATTCATGTGTGTAAGTATGTATGTATGTTTGTATATATGTTGGCATGTGTGCCATGAACCCGTGTGGAGGTCAGAGGAGTCGTCTGTGCTCCACCTGTTCTGAGCCAGCGTCACCTGCCACTGAGCAAGCATCTGTCCCATGGACCTCTTTGCCTTCTCATAGCACCTCCGCTAGCTTTGACCTCTCATAGTGTCGGTCTTGATCTCCTTGGGTCTCCTTTTCCATCTTACAACTCTATAAATGCAAGATACCTCAGGCCCAGTTCTCTACACTCATTTTTTAATATTTTATTTTTTATTTACTTATTAGAGAGAGAGAACGGGAGTGCTAAGCCTCTAGCCACTGCAAACGAACTCCAGATGCACATGCCACCTTGTCTCTGCATTCTTTTTAAATATTTACGAGAGAGAGAGAGAATGGGTATGCCAGGCCCTCTTGCCACACTGCAGATGAACTCCAGGTGCACACACTACTTTGTGCATCTAGCTTTATATGAGTACTGGGGAATCGAACGCAGGGCCAGCAGGCTTTTCAAGAAAGCACCATTAACCACTGAACCATCTCCCTGACCTTCTTCATTCTTTTCTCCTTCTCATACTCCCTGCTTCACTGAGCTTGCTCAGTACCATCTGGACAACCATCTGTATTCTGCTGGCTCCAACATTTGTGTGTTCAGACCTAACCTCTTCTATATCAAGTCCCTGTGTCCAAATTTCTACTGGTCATTAACGTAGAACTGTCTTCCCCACACTGGAAGATGGCCCTCCATCCACCCAGATGCTCAGTTCATAAACCTAGGTATCACTTTCCTCATGATCACACCACTAGCAAGTCATGTTGGTAGTGATTCCAAAATATATGCAAAATTAAGTCACATTTTGGCATCTCCAAGTGCTTAAATCCCAGGGCAAGCTATCTCACTTCAATATCTGGACACCCACAGCAACTGGTTTCTCTGCCTCCATTCTTGTTCCTTGGAAATGCCTCTTCCACACAAAGTCCCAAAAGCTCTTTCTGGCATGTAATTCAAACCAATTGAGTCACTCCCTTGATTAAAGCCCTTCATTAAAGCAACTTCCAAGAGCTACGGATGTAGTTCAGTTGGCAAAGTACTTGGCTAGCATGTTTGAAGTCCTGGAGCCCAGGGAGGTGGCACATGCCTGTAATAACAGCACGAAGGAGGTAGAGGCAGAAAGATCAGAAATTCAGGCTTGTCCTTGGCTACCTAGCTTGGGACACATGAGACCCTGCTTCAAAAAAAAAAAAAAAAGATAAGAAGCTGGAAGAGTGGCTTGGCAGTTAAAGGTACTTTCTTGCAAAGCTTAATGGACTAGTTTTGATTTCCCAGTACCTACCTAATGCCAGATGCACAAAGTGGTATATTCATCTGGAGTTTGTTTGCAGTGGCAAAAGGCCTTGGTGTACACATGCTCATTCTCTCTCTTTCCTTGCAAATAAATAAATCTTTATATTAAAAAAAAATAATAACAGGGGACGCTTCATGATGGCAGGGGAAGAATAGCTCCAGAGCAGAGGCTGGACATCATTTCTTGCCACAGCAGGTGGAAGACGGCAGCAAGAGAGTAAGCCTGGAGTGTCCACTGTTGTCTCCACTGATGACGTCGCTCTCTGCCATGGAGCTGCAGGCAGCATAGCTTTGTCTAGGTTTCTGTCAGCTGGTCCACAGGGAGGAGGTTTCCAGCTCAGCTCCAGCAGGGTTTCTCAGTAACCTTGCAGGCACAGCATGTGAAGTGTTCAGCAATAAGGCCTTACCATCTATTTCTGGTGGGGAATCAAGAGCCTTGGCAATGGCTTGTAATGTTTTGGGAGCATCAGAGACCTCCCTGGCCAACAACTCACCGGAAGGTATTCCATCCCTGGCACTGAAATTTTTCTAGTAAGAACCTGTGACTTCTGGGTGTACCATTATCCATATCCATATGGCTTAAAAAAAAAAATAAGCTACCTCCAAGTAACTTCACATCATGCACCCTCCCCCCACCAAATTAAAATAACTTGCCAGGTGTATTGGCACATCCCTGTAATGTGGAAAGGATCACTTCAAGTTCAAGACCAGCCAGCCTGATCTACTTAGGGAGATCAGGGGTCAAAAATAAATAAATAGAGCTGGATGTGGTGGTGCACGCCTTTAACCCTAGCACTTGGGAGGTAGAGGTAGGAGGATTGCTGTGAGTTCGAGGCCACCCTGAGAGAACATAGTGAATTCCAGGTCAGCTTGGACCAGGGAGAGATCCTACGTCAAGAAACCAATAAATAAATAAATAAATAGGAGCTGGGAAGATGACTCTGGAAAAAGCGTTTGCTGCACAAGCAAGAGTTCAGAGCTCCAGCACCCAGGTAAAGGCTGGGTGGGCATGGCGACCCACCTGTAATCCCAGATCTCAGGAGGCTGAGACAGGATCCTCAGAGCAAGCTGGCTAGCCGGACTGGCCGAATCACCAAGCTCAGGTATCAAATGAGACACCCTGCCTCTGGAGATGAGGTGTAGAGTACCACAGGAAGACTCCGCTGTCAACCTCTGCACCTGCACACGTGCCCGTAAGCATGCACACATACGTACACACATGAACATGCAGAAAAGAATCATAAATAAATATACAATAAATCAGAACAGTGCTTGCCAGTCCTCATAGTACAGGCCTTTAATCTTCTATTACTTAGGAGGCAGAGGCAGGAAAATCATGTTTAGGATCTGCCTAGGCTACAGAGGGAGTTCAAAGCCAGCCTGGGATATCTAGCAAGACATTGTCTCAAAATTGAAAGTTAAGGGGCTAGAGAGATGGCTAAGTGGTTAAGGCACTTGCCTGCAGAGCCTTACAACCCAAGTTTGATTGCTCAGTACCCATGTAAAGCCATATGTACAAAGTGGCACCTGCTTCTGGAGTCCATTTGCAGTGGCAGGACACCCTAACATGCACAGTCTCTATCTCTCTTCTATCTCTCTCTGCTTGCAAATAAATATTTTTTTAATTGAAAGTTAAAAAGAAAATAAGCCAGCTCTTTGCTGTGTACTACAGGCCATATGTGGCTGGGGTTCTGGCTACCTCCCCAAAAACTTCTACTGTCCCCCTCCACTCACTGTACCCTACATTGGCCACCCCATCACACAATTTCCTCCTCAGTGTCCCCATCACCGCCTTCCACTCCAGAAGGTTCTCTCTGACCCACCCTCCCCAGAAGCACACACCACCCGTCACTCTCCATCCCATGATGTCACCTCATCTTTGCAGCATTACTGGGTTAGGAAATGCCCTCGTTCATTTCCTTCTTACCGTGGTGTCACTGACACGCACACATGGAGAACAGGGACCAGGATTCGTGCATCTGGGTTTCCCCAGCACCTGGGACAGTGTTCCACACTTAGCAGGCATTCAGTCAAAGTGGGTCACCTCCAGGCAATGTGGTGCACACCTTTAGTCCCAGCACTCAGGATGCAGAGGTAGGAGGATCACTGTGAGTTTGAGGACAGCCTTGAGATTACATAGTGGATTCCAGGTCAGCTTGGCCTAGAGTGAGGCCCTACCTTAAAAAAGAAAAATGTGGGTCACCTGCCTGACAGGCATCCAGGTGAAGGCAGCCAGAAGCCTGCTGTCATAAAGATGGGGAAGGACTAGCCAGGGAACGGAGGTCAGGAGCATCAGCAAGCTTTTGCTCCACCATTTCCCCACTAGCAGGAAGGAGTTGTCTTTTTTGTTGGTGGTGTTTTGACACTTTCATACATAAACATTACATTTTGATCATATGTACCTCACGTCACCTTCTCCTTTCCCCTTCCTCCCAGTTCCATTTTAGCCCCTCCTCTCATCACCAACTGTGGCTCTGCCGTGGAAAAGAATGAGTCCTTGGGCTGGAGAGATGGCTTAGCTGTTAAGGTGCTTGCTTGCCTGCAAAGCCGAAGGACCCAGGTTTGATTGTAAGCCAGATGCACAAGATGGCACATGTGTCTGGAGTTCGTTTACAGTATCTGGAGACCCATTCTCTCTCTCTCTCTCTCTCTCTCCTCCTTTCCCTCTTCCTGTCAAATAAATAAGTAAATAAAAATAAAATATAAAAAAGAATGACTCCTTCCTCCTTCCCATCCCATAACCTTTAACTGCCGTTAGCTCATTAGAGAGAGGTGTGGCCACCCAAACCCCTCCGCACCTGGAACAGACTGTCGGCTGGCACACCATGTGCAGGTCTCACGCAGGTGGCCACAGCCAGTGTGAATGCAGTGTGAATGCAGTGTGAATGCAGTGGCTTTGTCATACCACAGCACTCCTCCCCATCCCCTCGCTCTGCCATTGTTTCCATCCCATCTCCAGTGGTATTCCCTGGGCCCCGAACGGAACGCTGTCTCTGTCCTGTTTAGGAATGAGCACTCATCAGTCACTTATTTTGAGCACTTGGCAAGTTATCATTCTCTGCACTGAGCACCTCAGGAGGGGCTTTCTTATAATCAGGTCTTTTCAAAGTCCCCTGCCTCGTGGGGCATGCTCTCAATTAGTGTATTTTGAACAACAAACTGTCTTTGGGGAAACTCATTAGCCTGAAATAACCTCAATCAATGAAGTTGGGATGTTCAGGAGGTCATTTGGCATAATCAGAAAACACGGAGGCAAAGACATTTCACATGATTGAATCATTATTCCTGAGGGCAGGACCTTACAATGACAAGTATTATCTTTGCAAGCAAGCCTTTTTTTTTTAATTTACATTGAAAACAATAAAGGAAACAGGTTGTGGCAATGACACACATTTACTGAATTTTTTTCTTAATTTATGTAGTAAAGCTTTTTGGCAAGAAATAAAAATCCCAGTTTGTTTTACGATACAAAATTCTCTGTTATTGAGCACGGTGCCTCATACCTGGAATTCCAGCCTTTTGGAAGCTAAGGCAGAAGGAGGACAGGAGAATCAATCCAGAATTCTACTCTGGCCTAGTGAAATACTGGCTCAAAAAAAAAGGACGGGGGTAATGGGCTGGAGAGATGGCTCAGCAGCTAAGGAGCTTGCCTGAAAAGGCAGGTTCGATTCCTCAGTACCCACATAAAGCCAGCTACACAAATTAGAGCATGCATCTGGAGTTCCATTGCAACCCATTCTCTCTGTCTGTGTCTCCTCTCTCTCCCTCTCTCACTCTCTCTCTCTCTGTCCCTGTCTGGTTGTAAATAAATAAATGAAATATAAATAAACAGGGGGAATAAGACATTTTCTTCAGTGGTATAGCTAAGTTGCATGTGCTCTGATAAATGGCGCTCCACCAATGCATTGAAAGCAACTCTAAACTCAATGGGCCTCTCTCTCTCTCTCTCTCTCTCTCTCTCTCTCTCTCTCTCACACACACACACACACACACACACACACACACACACATACACATACACACACACACACACACAGCAGATTAGCTAAAAAAAAAAAAAAAGAAGGTGTTCTATGGGCTGGGCAGGAGAAAACCTAAGTTAAAGCTAAGGTTATGAGGGAGATTATGATATAATACATATGTGCATGTATACAATTGGCAATAAGTAATGTTTTCATAAAGCACTATTGCTGGCCATGGTGGCACACACCTTTGATCCCAGTAGTTGGGATGCTGAGGTAGGAGGATCACTGTGAGTTCCAGGCCTTCCTGGGCTAGAGTAAGACACTACTTCGAAGGGAATGGGATCCAGAGCCCAGTGCATTTCAGAGGACAGGTCACCTATGGTAATGTGGATCAGGAAGAAATGGTGGGACAGGTACCAGGTGCAGAGCAAACCTCCCACTCTCTGACCGCAGCTTCTGGCCAGCCCTCTCACACATAGCTCATCCCTCAACGTCTGCCTAGGACCCCCTGGACCCCTGCCGGCCCAGCAACCCCTCCTCTGTTCCCTTTCTTCTATGTCCCTCCTAGGTCTGCGTTCCAAACGTCACCACCGCCCTCATCTCACGTGGGACTTGCCACCTGATGCCCAGCAAAGGATCGCAGGCTCCGGAAAGGCAGGAGCAGCTCGTAGCCAGCGCCCTGTGTGCAATGAAAGGGTAACAAATGCTTGCTGAGACACTCTCGGGAACATTCTGCTGTCCAGCCAGCATCCCCACTGCCCTTGTGCCCTCCTGCCTAGCAGAGCTCCTGGCCCTAGTCACTCCCCCTGGACCTTCACCTCTGGGCTCCACTGGAGTAACTCACACCGCCCAGAGGCAGGCCACTGTGCAGTCACCTCTTCCAGCCCAGCCGGGGGCTTGGTGCTGCCCGGCCGCCCACCTTCCTCTCACTTTTGTCCACTGTGGCAGCCTTCTCCATTTCCTCACTCTCGAACTTTCTAGTCCATTCCACCCACTTACATCCCATTTCTCAGAAGAGAAGAGGCTCGTTGCCACAACTGCCACCAAACCTACACGCAGGCCCTTTCCCTCCTCCCTCCCTCCCAGCAGCTCAAAGACGGGGCCTCCCCCCCTCCCCCCCCTCCCCGCCCAGGCTTACCTCTGTTCTAGCTCTCCCACATCTCTGGGCCACAATGTGTCCTCAGCTCTTTCCCATACCAAAAAACAAAAGCCAGGCCCAGCCTTGACCCCGAGTCCCCTGCCACTATCTCCTTACCTCTCTTGGCTTTCACAAGCATTTGTCGTCACTTCCCACTCCCACAGCCCATCACCTGTGATCTGTCTCTGCCACACCATGCCACTCAACAAGCCCTGCTGGTGCCACCTTCACCCACAAGTCTTCTGTCATTCAACCCAGTAGAGGCTCTGCAGGCTCTGTCTTGCATACTGGAGCATTGAAGGATATCCAGCATTAGGCTGGAGAGATGGCTTAGCATTTAAGGCACCTACCTGTGAAGTCTAAGGACCTTGGTTCAATTCCCCAAGACCCTTATAAGCCAGATGCGCAAGAGGGTACATGTCTGGAGTTCGTTTGCAGTGGCTGGAAGCCCTGGCGTGCCCATTCTCCCACCCCACCCCCCTCTCTCTCTCTGTCGCTCTCAAATAAATAAAAATAAAATAAAATAAACAAATAAAATTTAAAAAGTTGTGATGGGGAGGTAATATGATGGAGAATGGAATTTCAAAGGGGAAAGTGGGGGGGGTAGGAGGGAATTACCATGGGGTATTTTTTTATAATCATGGAAAATGCTAACAAAAATTTTTAAAAAATTAAAAAAGGATAGCCTTCCTCCTGGAAGCTTTTCCCCTGTCACAGACCCTTTATTCTATCCACCTGGCACTTCTCCTTTCCCTCTAAACCCATCCTGCCCCTTGTTCTCAGAGCAGACACATACCCCAGATGAAGCCAGTCAGAGATCTGTGTTTCCAGTCGTTTCTAAGGAAAGCATGTGCTGGCAAAATTTGGGAAGGTGTGAGTGGCTAGTCATCTTGTGCAACATCTGTAGGGTACCAGGAGAGGTGGAAGCCAACAGCCAGAGGAGAGCAGAGGCCAGCAAGCAGGAGAGAAGTCCTAGACACTCCCCTGACCTCACTAAGGTGCCCCTGGGAATCCAAGGTCCACCACCACGCTTGCTGTTTTCTTACAAACCAATAAATTCCCCTTTGTGGGAAACACATTCAAGTTGCATCTCTGTCATTCGCAACAAAGGGTGTTGACCAGGCCACTGGAGAGATGGCTTAGTGGTTAAAGTACTTGGTTACAAAGTCAAATGACCCAGGTTTGATTCCCCAGGACCTATATGAGCCATATACACAAGGTGGCACATGCGTCTGGAGTTTGTTTGCAGCAGCTAGAGGCATTAGCATGCCCATTGTCACTCTCTTTCTCTCTCTCTCTCTCTCTCTCTCTCTCTCTCTTCTCTCCATCTGCCTCTTTCACTCACTCACTCAATAAATTAAATAAATAAATAAAGGCATGAGCTACCATGCCAACCCAGATGGGGATTAAGCATTAAAAAAAATAAAACAAAAGAGCCTTCCTTTTGGCCAGAGCCGCTATCTTCCAGTTATTTGCCAAACTGACAAACACGAAGGGAACGAGGTGAGGCACCCAGCACATGTTCTCCAGGCCTTTTTGGCCACTTATGTGTGAATCTACAAGAAGGGTGATAATTGTACACACCAAGGGAATGGGTACTGTCCAAAAAGGAACGCCTCATAAATGTCACCATGGGAAGACTGGAAGAGTCTACGCTGTCCCTCAGCATGCTGTTGGCGTTGTTGTGAACAAGCAAGTCAAGGGCAAGATTCTTGCCGAGAGAATTCACGCTCGTGTTGAGTGTATTAAGCACTCTAAGAGCCGAGACAGCTTCCTGAAGCGGGTGAAGGAAACTGCACTCCTAATCCACTTTTGCAGGCCTTCTTCTCTACTTTAACTTTTTATTGTGATAGAACACGCATTACATGAAAACTATCATCTCAAACATGCTATGCAGTACTGTTCAGTCCACATCAGGGTGCAACCATCACTATTTAGCTCTAGAATTTTGCATCTAATAAGACCTCTATACCTGTTAAACATGAACCCTGGGCTGGGGAGATGGCTCAGCAGTTAAAGGCACTTGCTTGCAAAGCCTGGTGCCATGGGTTCAATTTCCCAGTACCCACATAAAGCCAGACGCACTGAGTGGCACATGTATCTGGAGTTTGTTTGAAATGGCAGCAAGCCCTACATATCCATGCTCACTCTCTCTGGCTGCCTTTTTCTGTCTCTGTCTCTCTCTCAAATAAATAAATAAATAAACCCTAACCCACCAACCCCTCAACACAGAGTCTGCTCACCTCCATCCAATGTCCTGTATCTACAAATTGACCTACACTCAATCTTTCAAAGAAGTGGAGTCACACATTTGTCCTTTGATATGTGGTCCATTTCACTCAGTATAATTTTCCAAGATTCAGCCACATTATAGCATGGCCCATCCCTTTTTACTATTGAATAAAACTGCATTGTAAGTCAGGTGTGATGGCTCACACCAGCCATCTCAACACTTAGGAGGGCAGGAAGGTCACCACCAACTTGAAGCCATCATAACAAAAAAAAAAAAGAAGAAGAAGAAGAAGAAGAAGAAATTCCTTTGCATGTCAATTCTACCATTTTTCTATCTATTCCTTGATTTTGGCCATGTTCATCTTTTGGCTAGTGTGACTAATACTGCAATAAACATTTACATGCAAGTGTTGGTTCATGTCTCAGGATTCCATCCTTTAGGGTAATATTAGGAGTGGGAAGTCTGTGTTTTTTGAGGAGCTACCAACATGTTTCCCACAAAAAAATCCTGCACCATTTCACATCGCCACCAGCAATTCATGAAGGTTCCAGTTTCTCTTCTCTTTCCCAAGGTCTAGTACTACCCATGCAGCTGCTTCTGAATGTCCCCACAGGTGTATTGCAGGGCACTCGGAGCCCCCCACAACAAGCCACTGGGATGCAGAGGACATTTTGGCTCTGTGAAGAGCCAGTCCTGAGCCACACCCCCCCACCCCCGCCTGTACCTCTGGGATGGCTGTGCGTGGTGATTAGATGAGGCTGGGGTGAGTGGGTAAAGCTCCCTAGGGTGCACTTTTGTATCCTTATATCAAAGGGTCTTTTTTTAAAAAATATTTTTATTTGCAAGCAGAAAAGGAGAGAGAGAATAGAGACAGAGAGAATGGATGCTCCAGGGCCTCTAGCCACTGTAAACGAACTCCGGACGCATGTGCCACTTTGGGCATCTGGCTTTACGTGCGTACTGGGAAATTAAACGTGGATGGATTGTTAGGCTTTGCAGGCAAGTGCTTTAGCCACTAAGCAATTTCTCCAGCCCCCAAAGGGTCTTTTCAAGGCTGTGTCAGAATGTCCCACAGCCCTGATCTAAATGGCTGCTCCAAGCTGGGTGTGGTGGCACACCTCTTCAGTGCCACTTGGGAGGCGGGTCTTGAGGCCAAGTGAACAATGAGACATTGTTGGAAGGAAGGAAAGGTGCAGGAGGGAGGGCAGGAGAGAGAGAAGGAGAAGGGAAGAAAGAAGAGAGGAGAGTGTAAGGAAAGGGAGGGAAGGAAAAAGAGGAAGAAAAAAGGGAGGAGAGGAGAACAGAAGAAAGAAGAGGGAAGGAAAGGAAGGTGAAGGGAAGGGAAAGAAGGGAGGAATGAAGGGAAGGAAGAAGTTCCACAGTCCCATTCTCAACACATGCCCCAGGCGCAAAGACCCCTGCTTTTCTTCTGCCTCTCCTAGGACGCCCCTTTTCTGGGGCTCCCTGTTCCACGAATGACAAGCTGGCTCCTCTGTTGCTTAGGTGACGAGCTCTCCAGTTTGTAGGGACTGTGAACTCAGGAGCCACATCCCAGAAGCCGAAATCCAACCTAAGCGCTCCTCTCTGCTGCCCAGCACCCAGTGCTCAGGCCGGGACCGAGGCTTCGAAGCTTGCATACTCTGAACAGCAGGCCAATTTCAAGACCCAGGGCACGTGTCTAGTGGCAAGGTGGACGCCCCAGCTGCCCTGGTGTCCCCACCCCTCAGCTCAAAGGGCAGCCTAACCCAGAACCTCTCCCTGCTGAACAGAGGCTGCGTGGGGACAGATGGACTCCAGTCAGCTACGCAGACCTTCAGCACCAAGGACTGGTGGAGGGAAGGAGGAGAGAAAAATGAGGATTCATGGGAGTGGGGGAAGGCTTCTGAGGGCTGGAGAGATGGCTCAGCGGTGAAGGAGCTTGCCCACAAAACCTAACCACCTGAGTTCAATTCCCCTGTACCCACGTAAAGCCAGATGCACAAAGTGACGCATGTGTCTGGAGTTTGTTTTCAATGGCTGAAGGCCCTGGTGCACCCATTCTCTCTCTCTCCTTGCCAGGTGTGGTGGTGCATGCCTTTAGTCCCAGCATCCAGGAGGCTGAGGTAGGAGGATCTCTGTGAGTTCAAGGCCAGTCTGAGACTACATAGTGAATTCCAAGTCAGCCTGGGCTAGAATAAGACCGTAACAAAAAAAAAAAAAAAAAAAAATCATGAGACCCAGTGGTCCAGAGGAACTTCTGGAGGTCGGCAGGGTGGGGATACTAAGCAAGAAGGGAGCCAATGAATGAGCTGTTCTGGGATCGATGAGAGAGACAGGTGGGGCAGGTGGGGAGTCAACCAGCGAGAACCCAGTGTGCTGCACCAGACCCAGCATGCAGTCAGGACAGCAAGGAAGGCCGGGAGCCAGGGATCCTGGACAGGTGGTCATCAGGCCAAGTTCAGAGGAGCTGGGAAGGCAGGTCCACATGGGGTCTTCCAGGCCAACCTCCCAGAGATTGTCGTTCCAAAGATTCACAGGACTAGGGCTACAGCTGTACGGGGCCACACCCAGCTATTTCGTGGGTTCTGAAGCCTCAGGCCCTCATGCCTGCCCAGGAAGTAATCTTAGTACCTGAGCCATCTCTCTGGCCCCAGACCTCACACCTTTGCCTGTCCACCTGAGTGTGCAGGAGGCAGGTAGGGCGGTTTGAACAGGACTGGTGACTGTTAGCAATAATGGCTTCAGCAAGAGCAGAGGCAGGGACACCAGTTATGAAATTATTTCAATGGTCATCATGGGTTAATGTTCTCAGGACCACATGAATGCAGTCAAGTGGCCAGAAAAGCATTCTGAAAATGTTGTGAAAGTAGAACTGAAATGAGTCTGCCATTGAATGTGGAATTAAGAGGGGAGAGTCAACATTGACTCTAAGATTTTGGGCCTGATTGCCGAGGCCCTTGGTTTCCTACCAGGAGTAGATGTTAAGACCCTATTGCTGAAGACTGCACATACTTGGGCTACAAGGCCACTGAGAAATCCTGCTGGAACTGAGCTGATAACCTCCTCCATGTAGACCAGCTGACAGAAAGCTGGAGGAAGCAATTCTGCATGCAGTTCAATGGGAGAGAGAGAAATCACCAGGGAAGATACTCAACAGTGGACACTGCAAGCCATATATTTGGCCAGCCAGGCCAAATGAGCCAATGGGTGCAATAGCGGCACATCTGTCATGGTGGAAACCAACTGCCTTCTAATTGGACTGGAGGCCCGCTCCATGGGAGGGAATACATCCCTGATCCTGAAAACCTAAAACAGGAGTAGTCATGAGCCCTAGGGGTGTAACGTCTGCTGCTGTCTGGCTAAATGTATATACTATGCTCATTAAACTGCCCAGTAAGCACTTCTCTTAATGTTCATACCCATATATTAGTGCTTCTCTCACTTTGAACCTTCTCTTTTCAGATGCCAGTGACCTTGTGTAGCACACAGCTTCAGGTTTGCTGAGATGAACTTCCAGACCAGGCACAGTTATGGAGGAAGGGATATTTATTGAAGCTTACAGATCCAGGGGAAGTTCCATAATGGCAGAAGAAACTGGCCTGCTTCACAGGACAAGCAGAGCCAAAAGCCACAGCACACTTCAGGAACTCCAGCTAAGCATACTTTGCATATCTTTAGATTGAAATCTAAAACCCACCACCACACCTTAAGATCACCCAGTGACAAAACCTTCAGCCGGTGGCTAAAGATGCAAACTACAGACAAAAAAACAACTGAATATATTGAGGGCCATTTATTCTATTCAAACCACCACACCTTGGAATAACTCAGAAGGCATCATGGTGCTGGAAAGAAGTGACAGGAGTTTTCAGCACTACAATATATCTATCACACCTTCCATGGCTCAGGATCTATTGCAGAAGAGGTGGTGGAAAGAATTAAGAGCCAAAGGAAGGGTAGGACTCCTTACAATGTGCTCCCCCCAGACACAAAATGGCCTGGATATCCATGACCTCACAGTGCCTGACACTACCTACACATGATCATCACAATAGGAGGAAAAGATGATGACATCAAAATAAAAGAGAGACTGATTGAGAGTTGGAGGGGATATGATGGAGAGTGGAGTTTCAAAGGGGAAAGTGAGCCGGGCATGGTGGCGCACACTTTAATCCCAGCACTTGGGAGGCAGAAGTAGGAGGATTGCCATGAGTTCAAGGCCACCCTGAGATGACAGAGTTAATTCCAGGTCAGCCTGGACCAGAGTGAGACCCTACCTCGAAAAACAAAACAAACAAACAATCAAAGGGGAAAGTGGGGGGAGGGAGGGAATTGCCATGGGATATTGTTTACAATCATGGAAGTTGTTAATTAAAAAATAATAATAATAATAAAAAGAAAAATAAAGCGTTTGGGCCTGCATCAACATTCTGTCAAGGATGGTAGTCAAGAGCCTGAGGCCCCACCCCTCCCGGAGGAGTTAATGGCAGTACAAGGTTTCTGGGGGTGGGAAACATTTTCTGCTGTGGTATAGCTACTGAGAAGTTGCATGTGTTCTGGCAAATAACTCTCTACCTTTGCTTGTGTGAGCAACCCTAATTAAGCTCAGTGGGACACACAGACACAACACACACACATATCAAAGTAGAAGAGGCCAGCTGTACGTGGTGGCGCACGCCTTTAATCCCAGCACTCAGGGGGCAGAGGTAAGAGGAGCGCCGTGAGTTCGAGGCCACCCTGAGACTACAGAGTGAATTCCAGGTCAGCCTGGGTTAGAGTGAGACCCTACCTCGAAAAAAAAAAAAAAAAAAAGTAGAAGAGGGACTAATTAGGAAAAAAAAAAAAAGTTCAATGGGAGAGATAGAGATGGGGAGTAAAATAAGGTAAGGAAAAATAGGAGGAGGAGGAGAGGAAGGTAATGGATAGCCCAGCATGGTGGCGCACACCTTTAATTCCAGCACTCAGGGGCTAGATAGGAAGATCACTGTGAGTTAGAGGCCAACTTGGACTACAAACTGAGTTCTGTGTCAGCCTGGAACACAGTGAGTGCCTGCGTCAAAAAAAAAAAAAAGAAAGAAAGAAAAGAAGGAAAGAAAACACAGAAGATAATAGAAGGTGATTATGATCAAAATATATACATGTTTAAACTTGCCAATAATTTTTTTTTTTTAATTTAGGGCCTGGGCTAAAAAGATAGCTCAGAGAATCAAGTGCTAGCCTTGCAAACATGAGAACCGAGTTTGATCTCCAGTGTCCACATAAAAATGCTGGGTGTGGCCAGGCGTGGTGGCGCATGCCTTTAATCCCAGCACTCAGGAGGCAGAGGTAGGAGGATCACCGTGAGTTCAAGGCCAGCCTGAGACTACATAGTGAATTCCAGGTCAGCCTGGGCTAGAGGAAGACCCTACCTGGAAAAAAAAAAAAAAATGCTGGGTGTGGTGTCACATACCTGTAATCCCAACACTGGGAAGGTGGAGATGTGCGGATCCCTGGGGCTCATTGGTGCCAGTCTAGCCCAACTGATGAGTGCCAGGTCAATGAGAGCCCCTGTCTCACAAAAAGAGGCAAATGGCACTCCTGAGGCTGACACACACACACACACACACAACCTCATACACATGAAAAACAAAAGATTTGGGGTCTGATCAAATAAATAAGGGGCTGGAGAGATGGCTCCACAGTTAGGCACTTGCCTGCAAAGCCTAACAACCTGGGTTCAATTCCTAAGTACCCACATAAAGCAAAATACACAATGATACATGCATCTGGAGTTCATTTGCAATGGCCGAGACCCTGGTGTTCTATGTGTCTGTGTGTGTGTGTGTGTGTGTGTGTGTGTGTAGCTCTTCTTGCAAATAAATAAACAAAATATTTGATAAATAATTTTAAAAGGCCATTTCTGGGAGAGTCAGTAAAAAGAGAAGGTTGAAAAGGAATAAAGAGTGTGCTTCCACGTTGATAAATTTCAAGTAAATTTCAGTGTTTTTTTTAATATATATATTCATTTATAAGAGCGAGTATGAGTGAATGTGTGGGTGTTCCAGGGCCTCCTGCCACAGTGCAAAGGAACTCCAGAAACACGCACCACTTTGTGCATCCGGCTTTATGTGGGTACCGAGGAATTGAACCCATGCCATCAGGCTTGCAAGGAAGTGCCTTTAACTGCTGAGCCATCTCCCCAGTCCCAGAGGGTTGTTTTGTTTTTTTTTTTAATACAAGTGTGTCCCATACACTAGCTGAAATTCACATTTAACTGGGAGCCTTGGTTTTTGTGCATTTTTGTCTTTGTCTTGCTTTGCTTTGTTTCTAAGTCTGACAACCTTAATAAATAAAGAGCTTAACCTGGGATATGCTGACGCTGTGATTCCCACCATAAGCATCCATAGAGCAAAGTTGACCAGCAGCTTCGGTGCTTGAGCACAGCGTCCAGGGAAAGAGTCTGGGCTGGGGAAAAATATTTAGCAATAGACTAATTTTAATTTGCCTTTTTTGTTGCTTTTTTTGTTTTTCACTTTTTATTGATAACTTCCATACATATAGATAATATATCATCCCCCCTTCACTGAATCCAACTAATCTCTCTTCTATTTTATTTTATTTTATTTATGCTTTGGGGTTTTCGAGGTAGGGTCTTACTCTGGCCCAGGATGACCTGGAGCTCACTCTGTAGTCTCAGGCTAGCCTTCATGCTCGCAGCTGTCCTCTTATGGCTGCCTCCCAAGTGCTGGGATTAAAGGCTGTGCCATCCCGCCTAGCTCTCTTCTATATTGATCTCATCATTCCCCTCCCCCATTACGTGGGTCTGACGTAGGCAGCATCAGCCACCGCGCGGTCACCAGCCGCTCTGTGTGGAAGACAGCACTGGAAGCAGTCCTCCCGCTCCTTGGATTGTAACTTTCTCTCTACCACCTCTTCTTCAATGGACACTGAGTCTTTAAGAGTGTGACAGAGATGTCCACTGCCACGTCACAGCACTTTGATGAGTTTTAAGTCACACATCTTCTTATTGTCGCATGAAGTCTCACCATATTGCCCAAGCTGGGCTTCTAGCTCCTCCTGTCTCAGCCTCCCAGTAGCTGCGACAACAGGCTCAGCCACCACAGAGGCTTAATTTTCATGTTTTTAGACCCCGACACTGGATTATGGCATAAGAGAGTAAGAAGGCAGACAAGAATCCAGGACCAACCAAGCCCAGGAACATCCCAATGCTAGAAGCCAACAGAGCTTCAGCGTCGCACAAAGGAGGCTGAGAAAGAGAGTTCAGCCAGGAAAGAGAAAGACCTGGAAGTCAATGGACTGAGTATCTCAAGGAGAGGGCAGCTGACTTCTCCCAGCCCTGCTGGAGGGTTGGAACAAAGCAGGCCAGAGCTTGTCTGTGGGATTTAGCTGATAACGACCTTAACAAGGGCATTTGGAGTATAACGTGGGAAACATAATCCAGATTAGGATAATTTCAAGAGATCATAAAGTTAACACAAAATGGAGCCTGGCATGGTGGTGCATGCCTTTAATCCCAGCACTGATCCCAGGCAGAGGCAGGAGGATCACTGTGAGTTCAAGGCTAGCCTGGAACCACAGTGCGAGTTCCAGGTCAGTTTAGGCTGGAATGAGACCCTACCTTGGGGGGAAAACAAATGAAAATAATCACAGCAGCAGTTAGGGGAAAGTTTTATTTTTTCAATTTTATTATATTTTACATTTTATTTTAGACAAGATCTTATTCCATAGTCCAGGCTGACTTGAAACTATGTAACTCAAGCTGGCCTCAAATTCCTGGCAATCCTCCTATATTAGCCCCCTGAGTGATGGCATTACAAGTAACAGCCACCATGCCCAGCAGAATTTTCCCATAAAAGGTGAAAAGAAATGAAGTAGATTCATAAGGAAAAATAGGGTCAATGGAGGTATCTTTTCTTATTTTGTTTTTAAGATGGAGAAATATAGCATGCTCATTGTAATGGGGAAGGAAGATCCAGTAAAGAATCAAAGGCTGGGCTGGAGAGATGGCTTAATGGTTAGGGCTAGGGAACCCATGTTCTACTTTCCAGGTCCCACGTAAGCCAGATGCACAAATTGATGCAAGCACAAGGTTTCACATGTGTGAGGGGGGCATGCATCTGAAGTTCGATCACAGTGGCTGGAGATCCCAACATGCCAATTCTCTCTTTCTCTCTTTCACTCTTGCTATTTCACATTTAAAAAAAAAAAAAAAAAAAAAAGCCAATCTGTTGGGCTTGCCTCAAAAAAAAAATCAAAGGTTGCCAGGGGTGGCCCTATGAGCCTAGGTCCACACACTCTGGATGCTGAGGTAGAAAAGAAGGAGGTAGAAGCCAGCCTGGACTACACAGGGAGACCCTGACTCAAAAAAAAAACAAAGAAAAAGCTTGGACTGGAGAGCTGCTTCAGTGTTTAAGGTGCTTGCTTGCAAAGCCTAACGACCTGGGTTGGATTCCACAGTACCCACTTAAAGCTGGATGTACAAAGTGGTGCATGCATCTGGAGATTGTTTGCAGTGGCTGGAGACCCTCACACCACCCATTCTCTCTCTCTCTTTCTCTCTCTCTGTCTGTCTTTCTTCTATCTCTCCCTGCTTAGAAGTAAATACAGTTTGTTTGTTTTTTTAAAAATTTAAGGTTGATGAAGGAGAATAAAGGGGTTAGGGCTGGAAAGATAGCTCAGTGGTTAAGGTACTTGCCTGCAAAACCTAACAACCCAAGTTCAATTCCCCAATACCCACATAAAGCCAGATGCACAAAGTGGCACGTGAACGTGGAGTTCATTTGCAATGGCTGGAGGTCCTAGCACACCCATTCTGTCTGTCTCTGTTCTATCCCACTCTGATTGCAAATAAGTACATAAAAATGTTTTTAAAGGGCTGGAGAGATGGCTTAGCAGTTAAGCGCTTGCCTGTGAAGCCTAAGGACCCCGGTTCGAGGCTCGGTTCCCCAGGTCCCATGTTAGCCAGATGCACAAGGGGGCGCACGCGTCTGGAGTTCGTTTGCACAGGCTGGAAGCCCTGGCGCGCCCATTCTCTCTCTCTCCCTCTATCTGTCTTTCTCTCTGTGTCTGTCGCTCTAAATAAATTTTAAAAAAAATGTTTTTAAAAAGAAAAGAAAAGAAAAGGGAGGTCGGAATCGGGTGTGGTGGCTCACACCTTTAATCCCAGCACTCAGGAGGCAGAGGTAGGAGGATTGCCATGAGTTCAAGGCCACCCTGAGATGACAGAGTTAATTCCAGGTCAGCCTGGACCACAGTGAGACCCGACCTCAAAAAACCAAAAAAAAAAAGAGAGAGAGGTTGGAGTCACGCCTGTGGGGCCTTGGCAGACTAGCTGATTCCCCACCATAAACCAGCAAAGGCTGGCATTCACTCCGCTCAGAGACAAAGGGATGTAGGCTGAAGTTTCAAGCAGCACTGTGTGTCTCGGAACAAGTCCAGCACTCCACCTTGTCCTGGGGTTTCCCCTCTTCCTTGGCCACAACCCTAGGCATGCTGGAACACAGTTGGAAAGCCCAGGCCCTCCTCCTGCAGGGCCTGCTTCCCAGTGTCTGGCCAAGGCCCCACCTCTCCATTCAAGAAATAAGAGAGCTTTCAGGCCTCAGTGCAGCCTGGGAAGGAAGGCCCTGTCCTTCCCAGCAAGCCCCTGCCTGAGGCCTGGGCACAGCTTTAGACAGGGCGTGGCCTGGGAGCAGGATGGGAATGGGCCAAGGCCTGGGAAGGGAGCAGCGCGGTGGCTTTGGGCCTGCCACCTCCAGATGGCAGGTGTAGGGCCTGAAGGATACGGGGGTGGTAGGGGCAGCTGCAAAGCCCTGGCGCAACCAAGCTTTGCCCTGAGGCAGGAGGATGGCCTAGATGACCACCCACACAGAACCCTGTTCAAGGATCCGAAATGTAGGGTGGGGCAGCAAAGCCTCGAGTCTTCAAAGCTTCTCTGTGGGAACAGGGAACTCTCTCAGCTCTTGCCAAGAAAAAGCAAAGGCCAGTGGGGGACGGGAGACTCTCCCTGACTCCAGGAGGAAGGGGTGGCCATGGGTAGGGTCAGAATGATAAGACCAGCGGTGTGAAATCACCTGGTCACCAGAACAAAGTAGCCCAACTGCACCCACGACACCACCTCACACTCAGCCACACGCGTGCTCCAGACCACAGCACCACACGCCTTCACAACCACCCCCACCAAAACCCATCCACACAGCCCACCGTGGTGGTACACATCCGAATGCCCGCCCTGGAGACGAAAGCAGGAGGATTGTTGAGAGTTTACACAATGAAATATTGTATCAAACAAATAAATAATTGGGCTGGAGAGATGGCTTAGCAGTTAAGCGCTTGCCTGTGAAGCCTAAGGACCCCAGTTTGAGGCTCGACTCCCCAGGACCCATGTTAGCCAGATGTACAAGGGGCGCACGCATCTGGAGTTCGTTTGCAGTGGCTAAAGGCCCTGGTGCACCCATTCTCTCTCGCTCTCTCTTTCTCTCTCTCTCTCTCCCTCTTTCTCTGTCTGCCTGTTGCTCTCAAAGAAATAAATAAAAATAAACAAAAAAAATAAATAATCAATAAACCCGTGTGAGTTCTATTTCCCTTGCTGTGACCAAATGCCTGAGAAGAAGCAAGTTGGGGAAGGATTTATTTCAGCTCATGTGTCAAGGGATATGGTCTACGATGACAGGGGAGACATACAGTATAAATCAGCTGGTCGCAGTCCCCAGTCAGGAAGCTGAGACAGAACTGTGATGTTCAGCCAGGACCCCAGCCATGGAATAGTGCTGACCATAGTTAAGGTGAGTTGACCCACTTCAACTAACCTACTCCACCAACGCCCTCACAGACACGCCCAGATAGATATTAGTCTGCCAAGTGATTCTAGATTCTGTCAAGCTGACAATATTGGCCATCACAGAAATGTACCCTCACATAGGTCCCACGCTACACCTGACATACAACCACCCGGGTTGCTCGGGCTTGCACGCACACGCATGCACACACACACACACACAGAGTGAGCACATACAACCCGTGTGCACCCAATATGTCTTTGACAAACAGTACCTGGGTGTCTATCATAGCCTGGAAGATGTACCAGGGAGGTGACCCAGCAGCTCCCTCCTCCTGAAGATGACCTCAGAGAAGGCCGTGAATAGTACCTACTGAGGAAGAGGGTGACCCAGGAAGCCCTAGACAAAGGAGAAAGAGGAAGAAAGAAGGATTCTGCCCAGCGCAGAGCAGGAAACAGCAAAGGAGAAGGCCAGAAGACAGGAGTGAACGTGGCTTGTTCGAGGAACCACTGCGTCTACAGTGACCCAGTACCATACTGAACAGCAATGATCAAAAGGACAGTGTGGGGGCTGGAGAGATGGCTTAGCGGTTAAGCGCTTGCCTGTGAAGCCTAAGGACCCCAGTTCGAGGCTCGGTTCCCCAGGTCCCACGTTAGCCAGATGCACAAGGGGGCGCACGCGTCTGGAGTTCGTTTGCAGAGGCTGGAAGCCCTGGCGTGCCCATTCTCTCTCTCTCCCTCTATCTGTCTTTCTTTCTGTGTCTGTCGCTCTCAAATAAATAAATAAATATTTAAAAAAAAAAAAAAGGACAGTGTGGGACAGGAGGTACGCCACCAGGTCATTTGCAGCCTTAGAGGCTAACCCCAGGAGAGTAGATATTAATCGAAAGCTAATAACACATCACTATGTGACTTTAATAAGGAGAGACGTGATCTGATTTATGTCATGAAAACACAAACTGGAGGAAGCCATGGGAGAAATTTTTATGTCCACTCTCAGAGTAGCAAAGACATTGCTAATTATAACCAAACCCAGGAGGCATAAAGAATAAGATTAATACATTGGACTGGATAAATAATGCTTAATTCTGCAGGGCAAAAACTGCATATATAAAGTCATGTTAAACAGAAAGGAGCCGGGCGTGGTGGCACAAGTCTTTAATCCCAGCAGTCTGGAGGCAGAGGTAGGAGGATCGCCTTCAGTTCGAGGCCATCCTGAGACTACATAGTGAATTCCAGGTCAGCCTGAGCTACAGCGAGATCCTACCTTGAAAAAAAAAAAAAAAAAGTCTAGAGAGATGGCTTAGCAGTTAAGGTGTTTGCTGCCTACAAAGCCAAAGGACCCAGGTTCGATTCCCCAGGACCCAAACAAGCCAGATGTACAAGGGGCACATGCATCTGGAGTTCATTTGCAATGGCTACAGACCCTTGGTGTGCCCATTCTCTCTCTGTCTGTCTCCTATCTCTGCTTGCAAATAAATAAATAAAATTATAAATTATAAAAAAATATTTAAAAACAAGGAAAATTATCTTCTTTTCTTCCCCTCCCACCTCTCCCCTGCCCCCACCCCCCCAAGGTAGGTAAGTTCTTGCTGTAGCCCAAGGTGACCTGGAATTCACTATGTAGTCTCAGGATGGCCTCAAACTCAGGGCGATCACTCACAGTGATCCTCCCACTTTGCCTCCTGAGTGCTGAGATTAAAGGCGTGCGCCTCCACGCCTGGCAACACCCAGCAGGGATTGGGGAGAACGGTGCTCTGGGGCGTCTAGCTACTGCAAATGAACTCCAGAGGCATGCGCTACTCTGTGCATCTGGCCTTGCATGGATACTGGGGAATTGAACTAGGGTTATTAGGCTTTGTAGGCAAGCACCTTAATGGCTGAGCCATCTCTCCAGTGTGAAAATTCCATTTATATCACTGACAGAAGGCTTATTTTCTTTTTAAAAAAGAAAAACTTTTTATTGGAAGCGTCCATAATTATCGACAATAAACAATGACAATTCCCTCCCCACCCTCATTCTCCCCCTCCCAAATTCACCCACCATCAAATCTCCTCCCCTTTCATTTAGATTCTCATGGTGATCTTCCTACCTCTACCTCCCAAGTGCTGGCATTAAAGGTGTCAGCCACCATGCCCAGCTCAACATTATTTTTCTTTCTTTTTTCTTTTTTTAAGAGTTCCTCCTAACTTTTTTTTAAGAGTTCCTAAGCAGGGCTGGAGAGATGACTTAGCTAGGTTAAAGCCCTTATCTGTGAAGCCTAAGGACCCAGGTTCATTTCCTCTGTACCCACATAAGCCAGATGTACAGGATTTCCCTGTCTGTGCCCCACCCAGTGATGCAACACACACCCAGCATTTCACCTGAGTTCTGGGGATCCGAACTCAGGTCTTCATGCTTGCAAAGCAAGCACTTTATCCACTGAACCATC
Source organism: Jaculus jaculus (assembly GCF_020740685.1). NCBI lineage: Eukaryota > Metazoa > Chordata > Mammalia > Rodentia > Dipodidae > Jaculus > Jaculus jaculus. The sequence goes on along the minus strand of NC_059106.1, from coordinate 70,150,746 downwards.
TCCCCAGCCCTCAGGTGCAGATCTCTGTACGGTTGAATGTCCACAGATGACTCCAGAACAACAAACAGGAGCTGGCAACCTGGTGGGCAGGCAAGCAACCCTGGTCCCACAGTCTGGTTTCAGGACCAGCCCTGAAAATGTGGGACTGGAGCAGTGTACATCTTTAATCCCAGCACACAGAAGTAGGAGGATCACCATGACTTCAAGGCCAGCCCGGGACTAACTACAGAGTGGGACCCTACCCAGAAAGAAAAAGGGAAAGAGAGAGAGAGGAGGGGAAGGGAGGAAGGAAGGAGAGGGAAGCAAGCAAGCAAGAAAAGGGAAGAGAAAGAGAGGGGAGAAGAGAGAAAAAAAGAAGAAAGAAAGAAAGAAAGAGAGAGAGAGAGAGAGAGAGAAAGAAAGGCAAGAGAGAGAGACGTGTGGGACTGTCAATGAATGATCACAGTTAGAACCCTAGGACTAGGTAAGCTCAGCGGATAGGCACTGGGCCCAGGACACTCACAGTAGAGGGCAGGATAGAAGATGTCCCAGAAACCAGGAAGCCAGGATGGCGCCAAGGAAGCGGAGGGAGAACAAGCACTGAGAGCCAGCTGTGCCTTCAGGTCAAGGACAGGGACGTGACTGTGAGGATTTAGCAACTTGGAGATCAGCAACGATCTTGGCAAGCCACTTTTAATGACATGGTAGGAGCAGAATCATTGCTCAGATGGGCTGAGGAGTGAGTAGGAGGTGAGGCAAGTTCTGTAGAGCAACAGGTAGTAAGAAGCAGGAGGCAAAAGAAGAAGAAGAGGAGGAGGAAGAGTGGGAGGAGGCGGCGGCAGCGGGTGGCAGAGTCAGGGTCTCCCCACCATCACACACAGACACATGAGCAGAACCACCCGACAGCCCAGGCACGGCCCACCCTCAGCGCAGCTTGTCACAGTAGTGAGTAAAAGGCGGGGCTGGAGGGATGGCTCAGTGGTTAAGACACTTGACTGCAAAGCCAAAGGCCCCTGATGCACAAGGTGGCGTATGTGTCTGGAGTTCATGTGCAGCAGCTAGAGGCCCTGGTGTGTCCTTTCTCTATCTTCTTCATTCTCTCTCTCTCTCTCAAATAAATAATTTTTAAAAAAATTAAGATGGCTTTTCCCTATGGTGTTGCCTTACTCCAAACCAACATCACTGAGGCCCACTGTGTGACCCTGGGAAAGTCACCTAACCTCTCTGTGCCTCCATTTCTTCAGTCGTAACTGCAGAAATGAGTCTAGGTACCTCCTCTGGCTGGTGGGAGAGTGAAAGATACCATGTGAGGCAGGCATCCTTGTCCCCAGCACCAACCCAAGCACACAACGGTCCCTCTGGGGTGCCAGTTCAGTGATAGCTCCCAACCAAAACGAGTGGCAAGAGGCCAGGAAGATAGTTCAGGGGTTAAAGGCACTTGCTTGCAAAACCTGCTGGTGTGGGTGTGATTCCCTGGCACCCTCATAAGGCGAGATGCAATAAAGCCCAGGCAGCTGGCATTCATCTCAAGCAGCAAGAAACCTGGTTTGCACACACACACACACACACACACACACACGGAGGGGGGCACGTGCAAAAAGTTTTTTTAAATAGATTATTTATTTATTTGAGAGAGAGAGAGAGAGAGAGGCCAGGTGTGGTGGCGCATGCCTTTAATCCCAGCACTTGGGAGGCAGAGGTAGGAGGATCACCATGAGTTCGAGGCCACCCTGAGCCTACACAGTGAATTCCAGATCAGCCTGGACTAGAGTGAGACCCTACCTCAAAAAAAAAAAAGAAGAAGAAGAGAAAGAAAGGGAGAGAGAGAGAGAGAACTGGTGCACCAGGGTCTCCAGCTGCTGCAAATGAACTCCAGACGCATGCACCACCTTGTGCATTTGGCTTACATGGATGCTGGGGAACTGAACCTTAGTCCTTAGGCTTCCCAGGCAAGCGCTTTAGCCGCTAAGCCATCTCTCTACACCCCCTCCAAAAAAATTTTTTTTCGTTTGTTTTGAAATGCAGTCTGGCTCTAGCACCCAGCTCACAGCCTCTGACTGGGATTAAAGGCATGTGCCACCACGCCCGGCTTCTTTGGAAGCATATTTTTGAGATTATAAGGGGACGCGTGAATCATTCTGGGACCACAAGCATAAATGGACACAGTTGTGGAAAAAGAGACCCACAGTCACCATGGTGCTGGAAACAGTCATGTCTGTCTAGACAGTGAGGATTCCGGAATGATTGTGACTAAGATCCCAGGATCCCAGGGAAGTAGAGGAACTCTGAGGTTTCCCCTGCTGGCGCTCCAGGGACTTTCAGTCAGAACACTATAGTAAATGAGACACCCTGCGCTCCTGGTGCCCAAGACCCAGCCTGGCTGCAAGCCAGCGGCAGACCACCCCCCCACACACCCCTCTCCCCAAGGGTTGCAGAGCATGCCCTCTGCCGCCCATTCCCACTCCAGGCGATGGCCTCTCCATCCGCCCTCATGCCCTGTGCATCTACTTTCCAGGCACAGCCTCCCTGCACTCCTTTGGGCTAGGAGCACTGAGACCGAGGGCACCCAACAGTGGGTTAAGACTTTGCACCAGGCAAGGATCGGGCTGGGCAGGGCGCGGGCCCTGGTATCCGCGGTAACCAGCGTAGGCGAGTCATTTATTGAGGACTCCAGCCGAGGCACTTAACAGTTTGCAGAGTGCCTCACGCCCTAATGTCACTGGAGCCTTTGCAACAGTCTTGCCCATGGCCTCCGATGTCCCCATTCCACCTGTGAGCAGGCCGAGGCTCAGACGAGCCGCCAGCAGCTCTGGGAGCGCGATGCGGCGGCGGCGGGACTAGAACCCAGGACCCCTGAGGCGGCCCCATCTAGGCCCCTCCCCCGGCCGTCCCCCTCCAAGCCGCCCCGGGCAGTGCGCGCTGCCTGCCTCGCCGTGGTCTGGTCTGCAGAGCTCGGCTGGACTGCGGCGCCCCTCGCCTCCGCTGCGGGTGTCGGGGACGCGGGGCCAGCCGCCCCCCACCCACCCACCCGCTGCGCCTCCGACGGTAAGTGCCGGGCAGGGATGCCCCTCGGGGTGACAGCGCACCCCTTCTGGTGAGCCCGTGCGGTTGCTGGGCTGGAGGTGGAGTGATGCACGAGGTGGAGGGACTCCCCCCCCACACACATCCCGCAATCAACCCCCCAATCCACCTGCGCCTTCTCCCCCTCCATGCAGGACGGGGTGGTGGTTCCCGCTGCTGGAAGGTTCTGGAAAGCCCACAAACTTCCAAGCTGCGTGGACGGGAGAGAAATTGGGGGGAGAGGGGAGGGCGAGATGGAAGTTCTACCTTCGGGGGGATGGGGGTGTAAAAACTGGATGGGCTCGGTCCAGGGGGACTGGGGCTGTGGGGGGAAACAGTTGTGCCAGGAATTGGTGTTGGGGGGCAGCAAGGGACCCAGAACCGGCTCCACCAGTCCCCATCCGGGCTAGGACCCGGAATTCCTTAGCGCTGAGTCTGGCCCTGGGGTGTGTCTTAGGCGGGACCTGGCGGCCTGCACTGGGCGGAGGACCCCACTCCGGGGGGTTCAGGGTCTCCGGGCAGCTACGGAGGGGAGGGTGCCCTGTGGAGGAGGCCCACCGCTCTCCTCCCCCCACCGGAGAAGGAAACAGTCCCAAGATTCTTGACAGCAGCAAAGTTAAGAGATAAGGAACTGGGCCAGCCACATTTCTTTCCGCAGCTCCTGGATGCCCGCGGCTTAACAAGGGGCAGGGGGGCGATCCGAGATCAGTTGCTCATCTGTGGTCTGCCACACAGTAGGGCCGGGGCTTAGAGGGCCATGAGAGAGGGGTTGCAGCCCGGAGGTCCCCTCTCTCACTTCATCCTGTCCAAATCTAAGAGTCCCAAGGACTGGGACCCAGGAGGGCTTCCAGGCTGAGGGAAATGGGTGCTCCCCTCAGTCCTGGCTGGGCTGTCCCCCTCTCCCGGTCCTGCCCAGCCCTCCTGAGAAGTCAGCGTTCACTTGTTTCCTACCCAGCCCGTACTGAGCATGCACTGCAGTGTGCCAAGCAGTGGGCATTAAGCATGAAGTAAGATAGCAAGATGTAATTGCATCCTAATTAGGAAGATGGATGATAAACAGGAACCAAAAAATAAAAACAAACCAACGAATGACGAATAGTTTCAAATGGCAGTTAAACCCTATGAAAATAAAGGGGACCAGAGCAGGGCCTGGAGCAGTTACAGACTGGAAGCAATCTGAGGAGACCCTCAGGGGCTTTAGTTTGCACTGAGACCTGTGTCAGGAGAAGGGTACTGGCATTCATGGGTGGGGAGGAGAAGGCACTGTGGCCTGAGCAGAGAGGCAGGGGGAGAGTATGAGAGAGGGGGTGAAACTAGACCTGGGGGTTCCTAGCCCCCAGTACATTGAGAGCCAGTGAAGAGTGTTGAGTTGGTGAGCAATTGTGACTCAAGGAGCCGCAGGGCCCAGGAAAGGAGAAGAAAGGTCGGGGTGAGGGGGCAGTGATAGAAATATGTGCAAAGGTGATTGTGGCTCAGGCCAAGGTGGTGTCTGAGCAGGCAGCCCGCGTGCAGGCAGGTCCACACAGGCACGGGGAAGGTGCTGGTTCTCACACCCCTGTGGCTTGCCCGTCCCAGGTACACTCAGCAGTCCACGCCCTCTGAGTCACCAAGGACCAAGCAGGAGAAAGACATTTGGTGTGAGATCTGACCCATCACCCCTCCCCAGCACAAAACTGTGGCCAATGGCTCAGCTGTGGTAGCTGGGACCACCACCACCCCCCCCAGGGCCAGATCCATGGTTCTCCAAGATCCCATTCCTCAACCCCATGGGCCCCTCTTCATCTCTTCTTCACCGCCTGTGGCTGTGTGACCCTGGTAGACCCTTTCTCCTCTGCCAGCCTCAGTTGCCTCTCTGTGGAGTGGACTCACAATCTGATCACAGGCTGCTGCTGAGGCATCAGCCAGGGATCAGTTTCAAGAACGTGGTCTCAGAACACATGAGCTATGAAAGGAGATAGAGGAATTACAGAGTCAAGGCACAGAAAAGAGAAATGGGGGGGGGGGGAGACAGGAGAAACAGGGGCAACTGCATCTGAACTGAACACATTGGTTCATTTTTCTTGCCATTATGTTTTCAATACTGTATATGTATAAGACTTACATTGATATATGTGTGTGTATGTGTGTGTGTATGTGTGTGTGTGTGTGTGTATATATATATATATATACACATACATATATATATATACATATACATATATATATATACATACATACATATATATATATATATATATATGTATATATATATATATATATATTCTGTTTTTAAAAATGGGGGCCTCCCCAGACACAAAATGGCCTGATATCCATGACCTCACAGTGCCTGACACTACCAACACAAGACCATCATAAGAGGAGGAAAAGATCAAGACATCAAAATAAAAGAGAGACTGATTGAGAGGGGGAGGGGATATGATGGAGAATGGAATTTCAAAGGGGAAAGTGGGAGGAGGGAGGGTATTACCATGGGACATTTTTTGTAATCATGGAAGTTGTTAACAAAAATTTGAAAAAAAAATGGGGGCCTTAGCAGGGTGTGGTGGCATACACCTTTAATCCCAGCACTCAGAAGGCAGAGGTAGGAGGATCTCTGTGAGTTCGAGACCACCCTGAGACTACATAGTGAATTTCAGATCAGCCTGAGCTAGAGTGAGACCCTACCTCGAAAAACCAAAAAAAAAAAAAAAAAAAAGAGGAGGGGGTGCCTGGAGAGATAGCTCAGCAGTTAAGACATTTGCCTGCAAAGCCTAATAACCCAGATTCAATTACCCAGTACTCCCATAAAGCCAGATGCACAAAGTGGCGCATGCATATGGAGTTCATTTGTAGTGGCTGGAGGCCCTGGCACACCCATTCTCTGTTTCTCTTCTCTCTATCTCTCCTTGCAAATAAATAAATTTTTGACGCTGTAGTCCAGGCTGACCTGTAATTCACTATGTAGTCTCAGGGTGACCTTGAATTCACAGCGATCCTCCTATCTCTGCCTCCCAAGTGCTGGGATTAAAGGCATGAACCACCACGCTTGTCTAAATAATTATTTTTTTTTTAATGAAAAGGAAGGAAGGAAGGAGGGAGGGAGAGAGGGAGGGAAGGAAGAAAGGAAAGGAGGGAAGAAGGAAGGGAGAGAGGGAGAGAGAGAAAGAAAGAAAGAAAGAAAGAAAGAAAGAAAGAAAGAAAGAAAGAAGGAAAATAACTCATGTTGTGAGATTGCAGTGGATTGCTGAAGAGGTGACCCAGGGGGTAACTGCTTGCTGAGCAAGGACGAGGACCTAAGTTCCATCCCAAGCACCCATGTCAGAAGCCAGGCATGGCCGCACATGCATGCCTGGAGCCCCGGCACGGAGGCAGGCAGAAACAGAAGGCTCACAGGGACTCCCTGGCCAGTCAGCGCAACCAGAAAACAGGGAGCTGCAGGCTCAGGGAGAGGCCCTGTCTCAGGGCAAGAACACGGAAGGGCGATAGAGAACACGCGACCTCTCCCTCTCGTCTCTGCGATTGTGGGCATGGGGCGCATGCAGCCGCACACACACATACTTATGCTACACAGAGAAAAATAAAATTTAAGGGCTGGAGAGGTGGCTCAGCAGTTAAGGCACTTGCCTGCAAAGGCTAAGGACCCAGGTTCAATTTCCCAGGACCCATGTAAGCCAGATCCACAAGGTGGCACATGTGTCTGGAGTTTGTTTGCAGTGTCTGGAGGCCCTGACACACCCATAATCTCTCTCCTGTCTCCCCCTCCTTCTCTCTGTCTCAAGTGAACAAATAAGTAAGTCAAACTAAAATTAAAAGAAAAGCAGGCATGGTGGTGTACACCTTTAATTCCAGCACTCAAAGGCAGAGGTAGGAGGATTGCCATGAGTTCGAGGCCACCCTGAGACTACATAGTGAATTCCAGGTCAGCTGGGCTAGAGTGAGACCCTACCTCAAAAAAAATAAAAATAAAAAAGAATACAGTGGAGTATTATATAATGATTAAATTTTGGGGTGTAACAAATTCATGCAGATGTGAAATATACTTGCTAATATATTACTAGAAAGAAGAAAAATTTTGCTGGGCATGGAGGCACATGCCTTTAATCCCAGCACTCTGGAGGTGGAGATAGGAGGATTGCTGTGAATTTGAGGCCAGCCTAAGACTGAATAGTAAATTCTAGATCAGCTGGGCTAACCGAAGACCTTACCTCAAAAAAAAAAAAGGAGGAGGAGAAGGAGGAGGAGAAGGAGGAGGAGAAGGAGGAGGAGAAGGAGGAGGAGGAGAAGAAGAAGAAATCTTAACCTTGATATAATATTGGAAAAAAATGAGACTAAAAAAACTTTCTGTAGGGTGTGTGTGTTGAACAGTCTCGCGGTGTAGCCCAGGCTGGCCTCAAACAAACAGTACCCCTGCCTCTGCCTCCTAAGTGCTAGGATTATAGGTGTGTGACACCACACCTGGCTTGAAAAAATTGTTTTTAAAATAACTCATGCAAGCTGGAGAGGTGCCTCAGTTATTAAGACATTTGCCTGCAAAGCCTAATGAACTGAGTCTTATTCGCACCTCCTACATAAAGCCAGATGCAGAAAGTAGCACACACATCTGGAATTCATTGGCAGCAGCTACAAGCCCTGGCCTACCCATTCTCTGTCTGCTTCTCTCTCTCTCTCCCTCTCTTTCTCCCTCTCTTGGTGTGTGTATGTGTGTGTTTCTCTCTGCTTGCAAATAATTTTTTAAAAAACTCACATTTATAGGGAATAAAAGACTGGAATAAAATATTAAACATGCAAAATTGAAAAAAGAGGGCCTAGGAAGATGGCTCAGTGGTTAGAGGTACTCGCTTGCAAAGTCTGCCAGCCTGGGTTCAGTTTCCCAGTGCTCACATAAAGCCAGGCACACAAAAAGGCCCCAGCATACCCATACACATCCACACACAATCTCTCTCTCCTCCCTCCCCCTCCCCAGCATCCAGGAGGAGAGAGAAGGAATAGAAAGCACAGGCCTGGCACACCAGCCGGCCCCAATCCAAGCCTCACCTTCAGCAAGGTCCTGGCCTCCCTGCCTCCACGCTGATGAGTCACCCGCACTTATCACACACTCATCCTGGACTCTGCGCCTCACCGTCAGCCCCATGCCCTTATCGGATTCTTCATCCATAAATGGGGACGGCAGTTTGGTTCACCCCGCGGGGTCATTAAAGAGCTAATTGCGATTCTGCACTTACAGCACTTGGTTTGGGTTTTTAGAAAGAGGGAGGGAGGGAGGGAGAGAGAGAGAGAGAGAGAGAGAGAGAGAGAAAGAAAGAGAATGGACTTGTACAGTCATCACAAGGACCCTAGGGTCAGAACTCGAATTCTTCCCATGCCCGCATAGGAAACAGAGGCCAGGCCAGGCCAGGGTCAGGAAGCTGCTCAAATCACACAGCTGGCATGCATGGCTGGTAGTAGAAACGACCATTTTGTGTTTTCTACAAACCACACACAAAACCAAGTGCTGGGCTGGAGAGATGGCTTAGCAGTTAAGACGCTTGCCTGCAAAGCCTAAGGACCCAGGTTCGATTCTCCAGTACCCACATAAGCCAGATGCACAAGGTGGCGCATGTGTCCAGAGTTTGTTTGCAGTGGCTAAAGGCCCTAGCACACCCATTCTCACTATCTGCCACTTCCTCCCTCTCTCTCTGTCTCTCTTTAATAAATAAATAAAATATTTTAAAATGTCAATAGGCAAATGTCCTTGATATTCATTACTTCACAGTGGCTAATGCTACCTACACAAGACCTGCACAACAGGATGGGGGAAAAATGATGAATCAAGTTGGAAGAGACACTAGTTGGAAAGAAGAGATTCAGTGGAGGGAGGTTTTAGAAGGGGGAAAAGGTAGGATGGTGGTAGGGGATTATGATCATATTATAGTTGTCAGTAAAAAAGTTACTTTTTTAATGTCAGTAGGGGTTGGGAGAGGCCCCAGGGTTAAAGGCTCTTGCTTGCAAAGCCTGCTGACCTGGAATCTGTTCCCCAGCACCCACCTAAAGTTGTTCATGGACAGATGCAAGCACATGCATACGTACATACTTACACATACGTACATACACATACATACTTACACAAATGAATATTTTTTTTTATTTTTATGTTCTTATTTATTTGACAGAGAAAGAGGGAGAGAGAGAGAGGGAATGGGTGCTCCAGGGCCTCCAGCCCCTGCAAACAAATTCCAGATGCGTGCACCCCCTTGTGCATCCGGCTAACGTGGGTCCTGGGGAATCGAACCTGCGTCCTTTGGCTTTGCAGGCAAATGCCTTAACCGCTAAGCCATCGCTCCAGCTCCATAAATTTCAGTAAACGTTCGGTGGACGATTTATGAACCTGATGGTCTCCCCGCCCCCTTTGTCCTCTCAGGTGGGCACAGCATCCCGCGCCCCCCGGCAGGCACCATGGACTGGAAGACGCTCCAGGCCCTGCTGAGCGGCGTGAACAAGTACTCCACGGCCTTCGGGCGCATCTGGCTGTCGGTGGTGTTCGTCTTCCGGGTGCTGGTGTACGTGGTGGCGGCGGAGCGCGTGTGGGGTGACGAGCAGAAGGACTTCGACTGCAACACCCGGCAGCCGGGCTGCACCAACGTCTGCTACGACGACTTCTTCCCCATCTCCAACATCCGCCTCTGGGCGCTGCAGCTCATCTTTGTCACCTGTCCCTCCCTGCTGGTCATCCTGCACGTGGCCTACCGGGAGGAGCGCGAGCGGCGCCACCGCCAGAAGCACGGCGACCAGTGCGCCAAGCTCTACAGCAACACGGGCAAAAAGCACGGGGGGCTGTGGTGGACCTACCTGTTCAGCCTCGTCTTCAAGCTCGTCATCGAGCTGGTTTTCCTGTACGTGCTGCACAGGCTGTGGCACGGCTTCAGCATGCCCCGCCTGGTGCAGTGTGCCAGCGTGGTGCCCTGCCCCAACACCGTGGACTGCTACATCGCCCGGCCCACCGAGAAGAAGGTCTTCACGTACTTCATGGTGGGCGCCTCGGCTGTCTGCATCGTGCTCACCATCTGCGAGATCTTCTACCTCATCTCCCACAGGGTCCTGCGGGGCCTGCGCAAGGTCAGGCCTGCGAAAGAACGCGTCTCCCCGAATTCCTCCAGCCGGGCCTCCACTTGCCGCTGCCACCACAAGCTGCTGGAGACCGAGGAGCTGGCTGCCGACCCAGGCGATGTCACGCTGAAGGCTTCGGCACCCAACCTCACTCCCATCTGATCGTGGCTTGGGGGAGCAAGGCAGGGAGGTGTTTCGTAGGTGGAGGAGTCCTGAAGGTGCTGGGTGCCCCCACTCTCAATTCACTAAGCTAGCCGATCCCATTCGTGGATGCTGGACGCTGAACTGAGTTTTTGTTATTTAGGGTGTTTTGTTTGGTTGGGACACAGGGTCTCACTTTAGCCAAGACTAACCTGGAACTCGCTCTGTAGCCCAGGCTGGACTTGAACTCATGGTGATCCTCCTACCTCAGCCTCTCAAATGCTGGGATTAGAAAGGTGAGCCATCACACCCAGCAGCACTGTCTACCTGATCTAGGTAAACGTGGCAGACATAGCATCAGCCCCCAGAGGAGACAGACACTTAAATTAGCAAATTAACAATATGCATGCATGAATCTGCTTAGCCCTGGATAGTATGCAGGGATTCTCTCTAACCCTGGGGTTCTGTGACCAGATCAGGAGCTCCCTAGGAATCAGCGGGAGAGAGACATGAAGCAGAGTTCCCCTGGCAGAGAGATCACATTGGCAAAGAGGTCTCGGGACACAAGAAGAGAGATGCTTGCCCAGGGCTGGGGGCAGCTGGCCAAAGGTAATCTTTACTGTCTCAGGAGAAGCCGCCCAGGTTCCCGGGTGGAAAGTTCTGGAGACCTGAAAGCAAGCGTGGGAAAAGGCAGTGTCTCTGGGCATGCCAGTCAATGCTCAAGACACCCATGGCTCTGGGTGGCCACCTGCGTCCTCCCCCAGCCTCGCCCCCTGGCAGGCAGCTGTGCTTGTCTTCCTCCCACCAATGTGCCCAGTCTGGTGCATCCTGTGACCCGGACCTGGTGGCTTGTGTGCATGGGAACACACCCAAGGCAATTTCTTTGAAAGTAATAAAGCTGTGTTTTATAGAGGTTGATTGGCTCCGTCCTCCACGCTGCTTCGCTCCCATCCTGGCCCTGAAGACAGAGAAGGCAGCCCTGGGAGGGGAAAGGGCTCTGAGGGCTGGAGGGTAAAGCTGAGATCCAGGCTGCGGTTAAGGCTGGAGCTGGGGGGGGGGGGGGGGGTTGGGACAACCAGGAGTTAGGGATGGGAGCCAGGGTCAGGGAACCTGAGGATGCACACTTTAGGATTCTAGTTGTGGCCACAAGAGGGCACTGTGCTCCCTCTACAAGGACACCTCCAGCCTTCATAAATTAGACTGCCCTGAGTACACAAAATCACAGTCACTGTCATCACAGACAAGCGACACTCCCTCCTCCTCTGTCACCCAGTCACTGCCATCACAATGCACATCCCCACCCTGGGTACACAATCTCCTGTTCATACGCCTGCACTCAGCACGCCGAACAGCCTGCTCCAGAGACTGGGTACTTCCAACCTCACCCAGAGGTTTATTCAGCTCAGTCCGTTTCCCCAGAGCATCCTCGGCTGTCTGCATGGTGCTCCCCATCTGCGAGATCTTCTACCTCATCTCCCACAGAGTCCTGTGAGGCCTGCGCAAGGTCAGGCCTTCAAAATAACGTGTCTCCCCAAATTCCTCCAGCCGGGCCTTAGGAAGAATGCTGGAACTGTGAAAGAAAGTAGATCCAAGCCTAAGATGTTCAGTATGGGAAAAACAAAAACATGAACTAGGGCTGGAGAGATGCTTCAGTAGTTAAGGCGTTTGTCTGAAAACCTGGGTTCAGTTCCCCTGGACACACGGAAAGCCAGATGCGCTAAGTGGCACATGTGTCTGGAGTTCATTTGCAGTGGCTAGAGACCCTGACATACACATTCTCTCTCCCTCCCTCCCTCCCTCCCTCCCTCCCTTCCTCTCCCTTTCCCTCTCCCTCTCCCTCTCTCTCTCTCTCTCTCTCTCTCTCTCTCTTTGTCTCTGATTGCAAATAAATGAAAATATTTTTTAAAAAATAGAACTGGAGGAATGGCTTAGCAATTAAGGTGCTTGCCTGCAAAGCCAAAGGACCCAAGTTTGATTCCCCAGGACCCATGTTAGCCAGATGCACAAGGGGACACACACATCTGGAGGTCATTTGCAGTGGCTGGAGGACCTGGCGCGACCATTTTTTCCCTCTCTCTACCTCTCCCTATTTCTCCGTCAAATAAATAAATAAATAAAATGTATTTTTAAAAAAATGGAACTGGAGAGATGGCTTAGCAGTTAAGGCACTTGCCTGCAAAGCCTAAGGACTCATGTTTGACTCTCATCTGGACTTCGGCTGCAGTGGCTGGAGGCCCTAGCATGCCAATTCCCTCCCTCCCTCCCTCCCTCCCTCCCTCTCTCTCTCTCTTTCTCTCTCTCTCTCTCTCTCTCTCTCTCACACACACACACACACACACACACACACACACTTTCTCGCATAAAGAGAAAAGGCCAGTCTGTTGAGTTTGCCTCAAAAAAAATTAAGTTAAAAAATAAAATAAATTCAGGAGCCAGGGCAATGGCTCAGTGGTTAAAGGAGCTTGCTTACAAATCTGCCAGCTAGAATTGAATCCTCCAGGGCCAAAATAAAATACCCCCAGCAATGGGAGGTAGAGCCAAGAGAATCTACAGCACACAAGCCAGCTAGACTGGTGCACACAGCAGCAAAATGACAGGCCTATTTCAAAGAGGTTGCAAGGAGAACATGGACACCTCAAAGTTGTCCTCCGACCTCCACACGTGCACTGTGACATGCACACCCATACATATACACACACATAAATACAAATTAAAAAAATATTACAAGCTCACCTTCTGCAGTAGCCACCTTGGAGACGGCTCACAGTCCCATTCCACAGTGTAGGGGACAACGACCCAAGCCATACCAGAATGGGAAGCAAAACAGAGTACAAGGACATATTACCCCAGAGGAACAGTTAGTAACCATCAAAGCCAGGGCCAAGAACAAGAAAGCCAGAAGCCAGCGGATGTGGTGGTGCACGTCTTTAATCCCAGCATCTGGGAGGCAGAAGTACCAGAAGGTAGTAGGGTCTCCTTAAGTTCGAGGCCACCCTGAGACTACATAGTGAATTCTAGGTCAGCCTGGGCTACAGTGAGACCCTACGTTGAAAAACCAAAACAAAAAAAATGAAAATAATAATTTTAAAAAGGGGCTGGAGAGGGCTGGAGAGATGGCTTAGCAGTTAAGCACTTGCCTGTGAAGCCTAAGGACCCCGGTTCGAGGCTCGGCTCCCCAGGTCCCACGTTAGCCAGATGCACAAGGGGGCGCACGCGTCTGGAGTTCGTTTGCAGAGGCTGGAAGCCCTGGCGCGCCCATTCTCTCTCTCTCCCCTTATCTGTCTTTCTCTCTGTGTCTGTCGCTCTCAAATAAATAAATAAAATTTTTTTTAAAAAAGGGGGGGGGCTGGAGAGATGGCTTAGCAGTTAAGGCGCTTGCCTGAGGAAGCCTAAGGACCCATGTTTGACTCTCCAGACCCCATGTAAGCCAGATGCACAAAGGTGAAGCAAGTGTAATGCCGCACATTCCCACTAGGTGGCGCAAGCATCTGGAGTGTGAATTCAGTGGCTGGGGCCCTAGTGCACCAATCTCTCTCTCTCTTTCTCTTTCTGTGTGTGTGTCTCTTATACTCTCTCTTAAAAAAAAAAAAAAAGTAAAAATTTAAAAAAAAATTAAAAGAAAGAAAAATTAGAAGCCAGTGAGCTGACAGCCAGTGCAGGCAAGGAGAGGTCAGGGCACCATGCAGACATAACAGGCTGTGGTCTACCTTTGCTCTCGCTGTGACCATTAAAGGAAGGGTGAGCCAGCCAAACTTAACAGGCTAGGGCTGAGCTGACATTGTCTCCCATGTTCCCAGCATTAAATCACTAACCATTTTACAAGCATAACTTTACCCCTCTACACCTTGAGGCAGCTCCGAGGGCCTTAGTCTTATCATCAATATAATGGGAACTCTTATCAGTCAGGGTCCCAGCAGAAGCCCAGCACATTCACACCAAGTCACTACAACCAGGAATAGCACATGCCTATCATTCCTAGCTCTTGGAAGGCTGAGACAGCCTGGGATACGTAGTGAGATGCTGGAGGGAGCAGGAAAGGAAAAGAGAGAGACTGTTTTCACAAGTATGAGTAGGGGGCTGCAGAGCTGGCTTAGCAGTGAAGGCACTTACCTATAAAGCCAAAAGGACCCAGGTTCAAACTCCTCAGTACCTTCATAAAGCCAGATGCACAAGGTGGCACATGCATCTGGAGTTCATTTGTAGTGGCTGGAGGCCCTGGCACACCCATTCTCTCTTTCTCACAAATAAATTTACTTTTAATTTTTTTAAGTATGAGCATGAAGGCTGGAGAGATGGCTTGGCGATTAAGGCACCTGCCAGCAAAACCTAAGGACCCAGGTTCTGGTCCCCCAGTAACCATGTAAACCATATTCACAAGGTGGTGCATGTGTCTGGAGTTTCTTTGCAGTGGCTATAGGCCCGGGTACACCCATTCTCTGTCTCTCTTTCTATCTGCCTCTCTATCTATCTACCTGCCCCCCCATCTGTGTCTCAAATAAATAATTTTTTTTAAAAATTATGAATATGAATAAGGAAACCACAAGAGACACTACAGTGCCCTAATGCTGGTGCAGTCAGCTGGGGGCTAGTACCCAGGTGAGGATGGGCAGGAGCTATGGAACACATCCTACCACAGCAGCCAGTAACCTGCCCACCGCACTCTCCTGCCTGCTGCTCACCTGACTATGGCTCCCACTGTCCCAACGCATCCAGAAGGCTGAGTGCCAGGGGCCATGCTGAGGCCATGGGTGAGGTGAGCCTGCCTCCCAGGGCACAGGGCAAGGTGCAATGGGGCAACAGGATGGAGAGCAGCTCTGAGGGCAGAAGAACTGTGCCCAGTACAGCATAGAACAGCTTGTCCTGGAAGGACAGCTGTAGAGATCAAAGGAGACACCGGGTAAAGCATTGGCACAGTGTGGTAGTTTGAAATATGACCCCCAATCTATTCAGTGTTTTATTAGTTTGTCATTTGGATCTGCAGCCACCTGGCTGGAGGAGGTGTCACTGGGCGGATCTTAAGGTGTGGTGGTGGGTTTGAGATGTCAATCTAAATATATGCAAAGTGCCTAGTTCCACCTGGAGTTGCTGAAGTGTGCGGTGGGGCTTTTTTTGTTGTTGTTGTTGGTTGGTTGGTTGGTTGGTTTCGATTTGGGGCTTGTGGCTTCTCACTCTCTCTCTTCTTGGCCCCTCTGCCATTATGGAACTTCCCCTGGATCTGTAAGCTTCAATAAATATCCCTTCCAACTGTGGCCTGGACTGGAAGTTCATCTCAGTGAACCTAAAGCTGTCTGCCACACATGGTGCCAACGGAGGCAATGAATGCCCAGGTGTGACGGGCTGGAGAGCGTCTCAGCAGGGTCACTGAGTGTCACAGAAGGGCCTCAGCTCGGCGGGGGGGGGGGGGGGGCTTACAAAGGTTCCAGGTGAGGCTGATTTTTATCTGCTTGCTGCTACACCACGTTCCATCATCTTCCCCCTTGTTTAATTAAAAATTTTTGTTTTCTCAAGGCAGAGTTTCGCTCTAGCCCAGGCTGACCTGAAATTCACTATGTAATCTCAAGGAGGCCTTGAACTCACAGCGATCCTCCTATATTTACCTTCAGAGTGCTGGAATTAAAGGCATGTGCCACCCCACTTGGCAAGTTAAAAAAATATATATTTTTGTTCATTTATTTGAGAGAGAGTATGGGTGTGCCAGGACTTCATTGCTGTAGCAAACAAACTGCAGACACATGTGCCACTTTGTGCACCTGGTTGTACGTAGGTACTGGGTAATCCAATACAGGGTCGTCAGGCTTTGCAAACAAACACCTTTAACCACTGAGCCATCTCTCCACTCCTTTCTGTTTTTTGTAATTTTAGATAGGGTCTCATGTAGCTGGCTTTGAAGTAGCTATTTGAAGTCTGTCTGTCTCTCCCTCCGTGTGTGTGTTGGGGGGTGGCCAAGGATGACTTTGAACTCCTGATCCTCTTGCCCCCACTTTCCACGTGCTGAGCTGACAGGTGGACAGCACCACACATGGTCTTATGCAGTGTGGGGGATGGAATCAGGCTTTTGTGCACACCTAGCAAACACACTACCAACTGAGCTACATCCCCAATCCCTCCAGTGTCTTCCTGGGTGATGTCAGATGTTTGGCCAAGGATGACTCAGAAGTCACAACAACCAGAAAACGTCATCAGCTATCCCAACAGGGACTGGGGACTCGGCATGGACCGAGCTCCTCACCCTGTGCACCTTTGTCCAGCATGTAAGCCAAGACCACAGATTTCCTAGCCCTGTGCTCAGATTCCGTGATCTGAGCTGTTCTGAGCCACGCAGCTGATCACAATTCCCCAAGCTCGTAGCTATCAATCACCACTAGATGGCGCTCGTGTCCCCTTAGCCTTCTCACCGCACACTTCTACCTCACTCCCCAAGGGATGAGCCTCCTTCAATCATGTATATAATGGATGGAGGGTCTACACAGACTCCAAGTTCATGTCTACCACACAGAGCTGGAGAGATGGCTCCACAGTTAAAGTCACTTATTTGCAATCCCTGACTGTCCTGGTTCGATTCCCCAGTACCCACGTAAAGCCAGGTGCACAAAAAGAAGTGAGCCTGGCGCGGTGGCACACACCTTTAATCCCAGCACTTGGGAGGCAGAGGTAGGAGGATTGCTGTGAGTTCAAGGCCACCCTGAGACCACATAGTGAATTCCAGGTCAGCCTGGGCTACAGTGAGACCCCATCTCAAAAAGCCAAAAAAAAAAGTGTGATTGTGGGGCTGGGGAAGCTCAGTGAATACAGTGCTTACCATGCAAACATGAGGACCTGAGTTTGGGTCCCCAGTACCCACATAACTGCTGGGTAGGTATGGCAGCCTGCCTGTAACCCTAGTGCTCAGAAGGAGGACGCAGAGGACAGCCAGGGCTAGCTTGCTGGCTAGCTAGATAAGCTGAATTATTAAGGCCTGCGGAAAGTGTGCAGCAGTCAAGGAAGACTCCTGCATCGACTTCTGCTTTCTATGTGCATGCACGCACAGACGTACGTACAATTCTCTCTGTCTCTCTCTCTCTCTCTCTGAAAAAGGAAAGAGTTGGGCTTGGTAGAGATTCAGCACTCAGAAGTCATAGATTGGAGGATCACTGAGTTCGAGACCAGCCTAGGACTAGAATGAACTCAGCCTGCACTACAGTGAGACCTTACCTTGTAAAACAAGAAAGAGGAGAGAGGAGAGAAAATTAAATAAAGACACAGAAGAAGCCCAGCACAGTGACACCAACTTGTAATCCTAGTATTTGGGAGGTGGAGGTAGGAGAATCACAAGGCTGAGGTCAGCTTGGACTACATAGTAGGATGCTGTCTCAAAAACCGTGTGAAGAGGCTGGAGAGATGGCCTAGCACTTAAGGTGCTAGCCTCTGAAGCCTAAGGACACAGGTTCAATTCTCCAGGTCCCACGTAAGCCAGATGCACAATGGTGGCACATGCATCTGGAGTTCGTTTGCACTGGCTTGAGGCCCTGGCGTGTCCATTCTCTCCCCCTCTCTCTCTCTCTTTCTCTCTCTCCCCGTCTGTCTCTAATAAATAAATAAATAAAAATAAAATCTTTTAAAAGTTTTAATGTCCTTTAAAAAATGTGAAGGACTGAGAGATGGCTCAGCTGTTAAGTGTACTTCCTGCATACGCATAGGGCTTCGGGAACCTGAGTCCACTAGAGTTCAGACCTCCAGACCCCGTGTGGACAGCTGGGCTTGGCCCCGGGCACCTGCAATCCCACTCCCTCCAGCAAGCCCAGCAGACTCTCCTGCTCAAATAAGACTGGGTGGCAGGGGGATGGAGCAGGAGACCCAGACTTTCCCTCTGGCTACCACAGGCAAGTGTATGGGATGCCATGCCACACACACACACACACACACACACACGTGACGATACATGGAGGTGGCCACTTTCACCCTAGGAAGAAGGTCTTCACCAAGAACTTGACCATGCTGCCTGGCCCAGGATCTCCCACTTCAGCCTCTGGAAGCGCTTGGAGTGAAGGTTCATGTGTAAGCCATTACTAATCTGCTAGAGCAGCCCCAAGCGCAGTCCCCAGCCCTGAGAGGCAGGCTGCCTGGAGTTAATAGACACGCGGGTGTGCTGGGGAACAGCACCAACACATGGAAAAGGGGAGGAGTCACAATGGAAGGCGCTCTAATGTGGGCTGGCTATGAGAGGAGATCTGGGCGGGGCAGAAATGGCTGGGCATGAAGCAAAAAGCCCTGGTCACCCATTGCCGAGGATGAGCTCCGGGGAGTGCGGCAGCAGACCAGAAGGTGCTGCCAGAGCCCACACATCCGGGCAACATGTCCTATACTGAAGTCGATGTCTGAGTGAGCCGCCCACTCCACCCTCTACCCCAGCACAGCCCCTCGGAGCATCACCACTTAGTGAGACTGCACCAGCCTCGGTCCCAAAACTCCAAAGACATCTCGCACAGGCCCTGCATGATCTGCCCCACTACACACCTCATTCTGGCTTCCTAAATTCACCCTGCTCCAACCATGCTGAACTCCACACAGTCCCTCAGGCAGGAACGTAAGGCAGACTCCTGCCACAAAGGGCTTAGCACCCTACGTTACCTCTACATGGAATGCCCAGGCAGCCATGGGGTTCCCTCCTTACTTTAGAGTCCCTCACAATCTCAGTTGCTTAGAGCACATTCCTCTCTAACTGAAACTGAAGCTAACCACGTTCTCACCAACCTCCACACTGCATCCCCCAGCATGGATCACAAACACAACCTCTGTCTTTCCTCTCCATCCTCCACACTGCATCCCCCAGCATGGATCACAAACACAACCTCTGTCTTTCCTCTCCATCCTCCACACTGCATCCCCCAGCATGGATCACAAACACAACCTCTGTCTGTCCTCTCCATCCTCCACACTGCGTCGCACGGCATGGATCAAAAACACAACCTCTGTCTGTCCTCTCCATCCTCCACACGGCATAAACCAGCATGGATCACAAACACAACCTCTGTCTGTCCTCTCCTTCCCCACACTGCATCCCCCCACCATGGATCACAAACACAACCTATGTCTGTCCTCTCCATCCTCCGCACTGCATCCCCCCGCATGGATCACAACCACAACCTCTGTCTTTCCTCTCCATCCTCCACACTGCATCCCCCCAGCATGGATCACAAACACAACCTCTGTCTTTCCTCTCCGTCGTCCACACTGCATCCCCCAGCATAGATCACAAACACAACCTCTGTCTGTCTTCTCCGTCCTCCACACTGCATTACCCCACCATGGATCACAAACACAACCTCTGTACGTCCTCTCCATCCTCCACACTGCATCCCCCAGCATGGATCAAAAACACAACCTCTGTCTTTCCTCTCCATCCTCCACACTGCATTCCCCAGCATGGATCACAACCACAACCTCAGTCTTTCCTCTCCGTCCTCCACACGTCATCCCCCCAGCATGGATCACAAACACAACCTCTGTCTTTCATCTCCATCCTCCACACTGCATCCCACAGCATGGATCACAAACACAACCTCTGTCTGTCCTCTCCATCCTCCACACTCCATTCCCCAGCATGGATCACAACCACAACCTCTGTCTTTCCTCTCCATCCTCCACACTGCATCCACCAGCATGGATCAAAAACACAACCTCTGTCTTTCCTCTCCATCCTCCACACTGCATCCCCCAGCATTGATCACAAACACAACCTCTGTCAGTACTCTCCGTCCTCCACACTGCATTCCCCCACCATGGATGACAATAACAACCTCTGTCTGTCCTCTCCATCCTCCACACTGCATCCCCCAGAACGAATCACAAAATAAACCTATGTCTGTCCTCTCCATTCTCCACACTGCATCCCCCAGCATGGATCACAAACACGAACTCTGTCTGTCCTCTCCGTCCTCCACACTGCATCCCCCAGCATGGATCACAAACACAACCTCTGTCTGTCCTCTGCGTCCTCCACACTGCATCCCCCCACCATGGATCACAAACACAACCTCTGTATGTCCTCTCCATCCTCCACACGGCATCCCCCCAGCATGGATCACAAACAAAATTTCTGTCTTTCCTCTACATCCTCAACAATGCATCACCGAGCATGGATCACATACACAACCTCTGTATATCCTCTGCATACTCCACACTGCATCCGCCAGCATGGATCACAAACACAACTTCTGTCTTAACTCTCCATCCTCCAAACTGCATCCCCCAGCATGGATCACAAACACAACCTCTGTCTTTCCTCTCCATCCACCACACTGCATCCCCCCAGCATGGATCACAAACACAACCTCTGTCTGTCCTCTCCATCCTCCACACTGCATCCCCCAGCATGGATCACAAACACAACCTCTGTCTTTCCTCTCCATCCTCCACACTGCATCCCCAAGGATGGATCACAAACACAACCTCTGTCTTTCCTCTCCTTCCTCCACACTGCATCCCCCAGCATGGATCACAAACACAACCTCTGTCTTTCCTCGCCATCCGCCACACTGCATCCCCCAGCATGGATCACAAACACAACTTCTGTATTTCCTCTCCTTCCTCCACACTGCATCCCCAGCATGGATCACAAACACAACTTCTGTATTTCCTCTCCTTCCTCCACACTGCATTCCCCATCATGGATAACAAACACAACCTCTGTCTGTCCTCTCCATCTTCCAAACTGCATCCCCCAGCATGGATCACAGACACAACCTCTGAGGTTCCTCTCCATCCTCCACACTGCATCCCCCAGCATGGATCACAAACACAACCTCTGTCTTTCCTCTCCGTCCTCCACACTAAATCCTCCAGCATGGATCACAAACACAAACTCTGTCTTTCCTCTCCGTCCTCCACACTGCATCCCCCCACCATGGAACACAAACACAAGCTCTGTCTATCCTCTCCATCCTCCACACTGCATCCCTCAGCATGGATCACAAACACAACCTCTGTCTTT